>NC_133774.1:71275620-71544575 GCF_003597395.2 Chelonoidis abingdonii | reverse complement strand
ATAAACCGATTCCCCCTACCTTTCCCCTCCCAGACTTTCCCCTCCTGGGTTATACCCTGAGAGTTAACCTCGCTAATTAAACTCCTTTGAATCTTAAAAACAGAAGAGAAATTTCACCTTCCCCCCCTTTCTTTGCCTTTCCCCCCACAATCCCTGATAAGTTCAGAACCCAGTCCCCTTGGGTTACACCAATTGACCAAAATCCATCAGGTTTTTTAAAAAAGAAAAGCTTTTAATTAAAGAAAGAAAAAAGTAAAATTTGCTCTGTAAAATCAAGATGGAAAAATCGTTTACAGGGTATCAGCTTCATAGACCAAGAGGACTCCCGTCCCCCCGCTAAAGATAACAAGTTACAGCAAACAGAGCTAAAAGTCCTCTGTCCCAGCAAAATACACATTTGCAAATAAAGATAATAACAAACACTAAATCTAAATCGCTTTTCTATCTATTACTTACTATTCTTGAACCTGTGAGAGGACTGTTTCAGTAAGATGAGAAATCTGATTGCATGTTCTGGCTTCTCTTAATTCCCAAGAGAGAAACAAAAGCAACAGAACAAACACACAAAACAAAGACTTCCCTCCACCAAGATTTGAAAGTATCTTGTCTCCCGATTGGTCCTTTGGTCAGGTGTCAGCCAGGTTCACTGAGCTTGTTAACCCTTTACAGGTAAAAGAGACATTAACCCTTAACTATTTGTTTATGACAACCCCGTTCCTGTTAAAATCCAGCATAAATTAGAGCAGCCTTCAGATAAAACAGTCTGCAAAGACTGATACTGTACACTAACTTTTTTATTAGAAAAACAACATACCATGCCTTTACTTTCTAAAATCTGTTTTAAAGTAATTCTTCTTTTGGACACTTTTATAGCAATTTGAACCTTATTATTTAGGAAATGAAACATATATCTGCAACAATTTTTTGGATATTTCTTTAGAAACCCCTTGGAAATCACAGAAAAATTCATTCAGAAGTTCAATGATGCAACAAATCCGCAGGATAAAGAAGACTTACTAGAACTAGCTAAGAAAATGCTTGCCAGATGCAAGGTTTGTGTACACAATAATATTTTTTTTATTATTGCATTTGCATGCTCTGTTTTCTTTATTAAAAGAAACAAAGATAAAAGTTTTGTTGGGAGAAAGGATTGTGTGGGATGAGAGAAACAATTAGAAAGCATAAGTGAAATGTAATATTTAATATCTATGCTCTCAATGTATATTGTAACATATATTAAGTTAGCCAATATAAGGGCTTGCATATAGTACCGCTGTTGATCATCTGGCCCTGGGTCTCTTCTCATTGCTTAATATTTGTAAAAAAGAACATATCAGAAAAATATTATACAGATTTTTCACTAGTTTATAGCTGAATGGACCTGTTTTAAGTTTCTTCAAGAGAACTTTTAGCAGTATGCAGTGATTAGCTGTTTAGCTGGAATGCTGTTCTGACATGTTTTCACGTTTCATTTTATTTTGTCCATTAAAATGTTGGCAACTGTTTTGAAAAATGAAAATAATAAACACACCACTTTGAGACCCCTAAATGATTCCTTGTGGGCTTACTAAGCCAAAAATAAATAATGTGTAGAAACAGAGTGGCCATTCAGATTTGAAAGATATTAAAAAAGCAACATAATTGGCATTTAATAGGCCTTAAAAAGGAGGCTATGGTGCTAATATAATTTCTGCTACCATTCAACTTAAAAATTTATACATTATGAAGTACACGTAGGCCCTATTTGCAAATCATGGACTTTTAGTATGAATATTATCTTTTTTTTAATGGACCTTTTACTTGGCAGGAAAGGTGCATTGGCTAACAGTGTTCCAAACCTCTTCCCTCCCTGCCCCTTCTATAACTGGCACCCTGATAGAGGCATGTTAGTGAGATTTGGCTGATTTTGTGCTAGAGTACAGATTTCTATTTTGATCAGATTAATTCAGATTTTTTTCCAATTCCAGAAGAATACGTGCCCTGACAGTGATAAAGATGCATCCTCCTTTAGCACTAGTGAACAGGAAGGCAGAGCTGGAAAACTGCCTCAGTTTAGCACACTTACTAACTGTGGTAATTCTGTCACCGCCAGTGTCCAAAAGCTGTTGCCTTTCCATCCTTCACTGTTGTGCCAATGCTCAATTTGGGTTAGATGAGAGAGACTAATTTTAATGGCAAAAACAATGGAATTATTTGTACAGAAAATCAATGAATACTACCAGTTGCAATCAGTTGCTAGAAAGTAGAAGGGAATCTAAAGGAATGTTCAAATAAAATGTTTTTCTATTGTTTATCCCAAGAGCTAAATGCATGCAAAATGTTATGAAAATCACATGTAATGTACTGTATGTTATTCTTGTTTAACCAAAAGAGGTGAACAAAAATGTCCCAACATTTTGGCTATGAAACCCTCCATACAAAGGACATCTGTTGAAAAGATTGTTTTGATCTGGAAAGAGTGGAATTTGCAAAAAGCTAAATTTTAGAGAGATATATTGTCAGGATAGCATATTGTTGATTCCCTTTCAATTTCAGCCCTACAGAGATAGTAATAGTAGTGTCCTTGTACTAAGTTGGCTGGAGTCACTACTGTGATTCAGAGGTGATAATTAATTGTTTTTGATTCAAGGCACTTAAAATGGGTAATAATACTGTAATTATAGTTAAGTATTCCTATTCTTAATTAAGTGTTAACCCTAAGGATTAAGCATTGCTGCCTCATTAGTTCCTGCTATTGTGTTTTGTATCAGCAAACTCTTACCAATGATGCCTTTAAAATAAGCATATTTATTCCAAATAAATTTGCTTGAGGGAAAAGATTTATTTTAAGTTAAAGGTAAGAAAAAAACCTTTGGCTTTTTTTCTTTCCCCTCTCACCCTTTTCCTTCCAAACAGAGAAGATCAGGCCTTGGCACATTAGGTTCTGGGAAGCATGTGGATCTTCCAGTAGCATGGACAGAAACAATTATATTGGCTCAATGCAAAGGTGAAATCCAGGAAGGTACAGTATTCTTCAATTGTATTTCTGTTAATTACTTTAAAACTTTTCTAACCAAGCAGTGAAAGCAAATTTAGCTTATTCTCAACTATGAAAACTTGGAAGAAAGCCAAGAGAAATATGAATTTTATTTTCCACTTGCAGAAAGAAACTTTACGAATATATACAGAAACTAGCAGTGTAGTATTTACAGAGTGTTTCAGAGACCTCTGTTTTTATGCTTGATTTCTTAAATTGCAAAATCATTACCACTGAAACACCTCTACATGACATTACCTTGTAACCTGTCTCTGAAATCAGTAACTAATTAAGTGTAATTTAAAATGACATTTAATGATCTCAAAGTAAAGTGCTTTAAATAACCTCTTGTTTTTACCTTTCCTAATTATGCCCATTAATAAAATTGCAGACTATTGAATTAGTTCTGAAGACTTTTTAAATGAAAATGTTAACTGTTGTTTCAATCTAAAATGTTCTTAATTGTGGTAGCCCTTCCTTAGTAAAGTCAGGTAAAGAGAGGATCCTATACAGACTCTTGCATGGACACACAGATATTTTCACTTTTTTTTACTGACAGATAGCATTTTAGCTAGAATAAGATCTATGAAAATAATGTCCTGGCAAGTAGGTTTAAATTCATAATCATCACACATACCTTAGCTTTTCTGACCAGGCTGGAGAGCAAGTGCAGTAGAGTGGCTAAAGAGAGAATCATGCAGTCCTGCATATTTGAAACAGAAATGATGAGTGAGTGTATGTGCAACATCTATGATCTACAGTTTGCATAGCTGATGTGTAGGACAAAGCAAAGTCATTCAATTCCTATTTTATAGATGGTATGGCGCTCATGCTCTTTTTAAAACATATGGGGTCATTCCAAAAGTAAAATGGGACCTCATTCAAATAAGTCTGCTAGTGGAGTGAGATTGCCTGTCAAAAACCCTAGGACATGGTGGGGGATGCGTGCAAACATTCTCTACATTTACTGCAATATCGGATCATGATCAGAAGGTCTTTAGTTGTAGATGTTGGATTTTTCAGTGTACTTTGAGCTAATGATTGTATTCATGTGAAAAAGGAAATCTGCAAAGGAAAAGGAAACAATTTAATAGTGTGCCTGTGAAAGCAGTATCAAGACTGCTATATAATCTTGTATCAGAGGGGTAGCTGTGTTAGTCTGGATCTGTAAAAGCAGCAAAGAATCTTGTGGCACCTTATAGACTAACAGACGTTTTGGAGCATGAATACCCACTTCGTCAGATGCATGTAGTTGAAATTTCCAGGGGCAGGTATATATATGCAAGCTAGAGATAACGAGGTTAGTTCAGTCAGGGAGGATGAGGCCCCGTTCTAGCAGTTGAGGTGTGAAAACCAAGGGAAGAGAAACTGGTTATTGTAAAGTTGGCAAGCCCATGTCACAGTCTTTGTTTATATCCTGAGCTGATGGTGTCAAATTTGCAGACTTTCGAACTCGAACGCTCAGCGAGTTTCTCTCTTGAAGTCTCGGTCTGAAAGTTTTTTTCCTGCAAGGCTGCCTGCTACCTTCAAAGAACTACTTTAATTAGGTGGCAGGCAGCGTTGACAAGCTGTTACTACCTACGTTTTAGTATAATTGCCCTTCGATATGCTGATTTGTGTCACATTACTATCCAATTTTCGGTAGAGACTGTCCAGTTGAGCAATGTACATAGGAGCCGGCAATTTGCTGCATATCGATGCCCCCGTCATATTTACATTGTAAAGCCCGTGCAGGTGACCAGAGAAAACCGACAAGAATGGATGTTGGCACTGATCGAGGTAATAAGGTCCTAGCTATAGTGTTGCTGGGTGTAGATATTGTGGGCAGCAGTTGGCATTGAGGTTTGTTGCAGAGATTGAGTTCTTGAGCTAGAAGTTCTACTAATGGATGCTGGTGTGCAGTTATGGGTGAAATATGGTTCAGCGTTGAAGAGTTGCTCTGCTGCCGGCGGAGACTGGCCTGCACCCAGGCTGTCGAAAATATGGGTCATTGTCCAGGATGGGTGTGATCCCTGATGCATGCGTATGAAGGTTTTAGTGGGATGCTGTAGCCGTGAGTCCGCTGTTGGTTCCTTTCTTGGGTTTGTCTTGCAGTAAGAGGCTTCTGAAGGTACACGTCTGGCTTCTAGCATGATCTGTTTCCTATATTCTTGTTGGGTATTGTAGTATTTGAGATGCTTGGTGGGTTTTAATGTTAAGGTGTTGGTCTCTGTAGCCTGAGGGAAGTAGAGCAGATTGCCGTTGGTACTCATTTGCTTTAGCCCCACTGGATCGATACCTAGTTCGGATAGTGCCCGGATGGTAAGCTGCCGAGGGCATGAAGGTAGGCATAGCGGTTGAACTAGTTTCTCAAGGGTGTTAGGGTAGTGTAAAATAGATGCACCATCATTTAATTTGCACCCACAATGGTGTCTATGGAAGTGGACCTCCATGCTAGATGAGTCCCGGCTCGAGGTATGATGGTGGGTGGAAGCTGTTATAACATCGTGGCTTGATGGATTTTTTGCCGGACTTTCTTCCCATGGAGTCCAGATGATGAAGATGTTCGTTCACTGGAAGATAGAGAATAGAGAAAGCAGGTGTGAACCAGATGGCCGCGAGCGGAACAGGAAGCGTATTGTTCAGACGGCCCTAAATATGGCAATATGTGGAGGTCAGTGAGGTGCTACATACCGAAGTAATCTGCCACCCTGCTCACTCCCGCAGCCTCCTTTTGGTATTCAGACTTGTTCACGATGACAACAGCATCTCCTTTATCAGCCTCTTTGATGATAATGTCAGGGTGGTTTCTGAGGCTGTGGGTGGCATTGTGTTCTGCACGACTTAGGTTATGAGGCAAGCGATGTTGTTTTTCCACAATTTCTGCCTGTGCACGTTGGCGGAAGCATAATCTTGTGTTGCTTTTATTAAGCTGGGAATTCTTGAGGGGTTTGTGGATACTGTACTATGAATACAAGTACTCTAATGGGGAACAAATCAAAATAGATGGGTGTGCAGAGAGTTCTATGCTCATCATCTTGCAATTCCTCATTTTTCTTTTCTTGTTTAGTGATTTTGGGCTGACCTAAACATGATTTCCCTCATAATTTACAAGGTTTGAGTAAGATGTTGAAGCCTAAGGCACTTGACTGAAAAGTGCCTATTTCTCTTCATACTCTTTTACCTCTAAAAATCATGTGCATTTGAGATTGTTAATGATGACTAGACTGTCGTAAGAAGATAATATTCACAAAGTTATGGAGTTGCTTACACTCAGTAATCAAATAAATAGTTAGTGAGCCAGACGCACCATGATGTAACCCAATTAAAGTCAGTCCAGGCAAGCCAGGGATGAATTTGTCTCTATATGCTTTGCCAAAGATTATCTCCTCCAGAAATGAGAAGTTTGAGAAGGTAATATACAAAATACTATCAGTGATTTGGAAAAAAAAATATTGAGAGCTATAAAACTTACAGGGATGGAGGGAAACAAAGAACTGAGCTGTCAGTTGATCAAATATCATATTGTTAAAAATGACTGATAATTTGGAATACAAGCTGAATGATCAGAATTGTAGGGGTGCTAGTTACTGTGCATTCTACTGTAGTGTTGGGAGAGTTAACAAGATTTTTTTTAGTGGATGGTTTGATAAGGTTGTGGAACAGGTTTTTGTAATTGCTCTGAAAGGCCTGTCTTTCAAAGAGCTATTACAGTTGGGAAGGAATAATGTGTTGATAATATGTGAATACCTTTTTCTTCTGGAGGGTTACGAATTCTTCTTTTAGTTCAGATTACTTCTTAGCAGCAGTCTACCAATATCAACCTGCCGACAACGAACTGTTGATTATTTTAAAAGTATTAATAATACAGTAGCTGCACCACTTAATGATAAATCCATATTCTGGTCAATTGATAAACTAGGCATCTGAATACTAGTGTTTGTCTGTTTAGGCCATAATCATGCAACAGGATTCAAAAGTATTGACCCTTATGCCCTCATGGAGTTCCCTGAGGCAGGGACCTCTGTTTTGTGCAGGCATGAGCATGCTCTTGTCATTCAATAAATAATAAAAGAACATTGTTTTTACTGGTTGCATGGAGAAAAGGCTTTTGCATAATAAATAAATAAAATATTTATCTTTTTCCATACTGTTATTTTGGAGAGGAAAGGACTTTTAAGAACTTTGCACAGCAGCGCAGGAACTAGGATGGAGCTAGTACATATACACGATTGTAAGCTCATTGGGACAAGGACTGTGATTTGCTAAATGTTTGTACAGTTTCTAGCACAATATATTCCCAACCCAGTTGAGACATCTATGTGCTATAGCACCGTCAATACTCCTTCTCCTCCTCTATTTTTGGACAAGTGGAGGAGGCTGGGAAATTTGTTGGACAAAGACTGAACCTTTAATCATACAACATGTAGATGATCAAGATGGGGAAGAGGAAGTATTGAACTTGCAAGATTTGGGACTGTGGTTTCACTCCTGCCTGCAGGATTTGTGGGGAGGTTAGGGGAGGTTCTTCTTTTTACAGACTTTGAAAGTTGGCAGAAAAAGCAGGGGATTTTAAGTCAAAATTGAGGCACATTGGCAGGCATGTTTGAGGAAATTTGCATAGTGACTTCCTGGCTTAAACTTTACCTATCTATAAATCTGTCACTTTCATGAGCATCAGATTCACACAAATCATTAACCAAAATTGAACAAAGCCATCATGTAATTTTTAAAAAACGCAGTACTTGAAAAAGCAATTTAACTGCCTTTTAGTCATAAAAAGCAATTCTATCTTGTCCACTATAGTTTTGTAAGGTCATTTTCAATGATACCACAAAAAGATCAGCACACCTAGCAAAAAATGACAGAAAAGTTGACGCTATAGAAATGTTCTGAAATGTGATATATCTCAAGAAAGAGCTTGCATTATACTTCTCGGTAATTAGTTTAACATTATTAATTCAGGAAAGAGTTCTGTGGCACCTTATAGACGAACAAACATACATTAGTCTATAAGGTGCCACAGAACTCTTTGCCGCTTTTACACATCCAGACTAACACGGCTACCCCTCTGATTATTAATTCAGACAGTTTTGTACCATATATTTCAATACATACTTTAACAGAAAATTTCAGTAGCTGTTGAATACAGATTATCAGACAGTTGAACTTTGTTTTCTCCTCAAAATAATAGTCACAGAAGGCAAACAAACTGAATGAACGGTGAAAATAAAGCTTGTTTTATTTGTTCATAACTTGGCAAGTATTTAAATTTTGTGGAAGGTGTGAAATGAGTATAGTATATACAATACACAGTCAGAAGGAACTAAGGGCTAGAGCCATAAAATGACTTAGGCATCTAACTCCCTTTGAAGGTGGGGCTTAGGCCATACTCCTCTCCTTGGGATTTTCTGTTGGCTAGTTTACCTTACTCAGCATGCTGGCTTCTTTGGATCCCATTGTTATGTGCCTAACTTTCCCCATGTATTGTATAGGGTACTTGGGTATTTAACTCCAGGCTGTCAATACCACTGGTTGACCAAGCTCCTAAAAGTTAGGTGCTGCAGTGCCTAAATCCCTTTGTGAATTGAGCCCTAAAGACTGAACTCTGTTTTGAATTTATTCTCCATTTTGTTTTCACTTCAGAAGCTTTGGACATCCTTTTAATTTCTTTGGACCATGCTCCCATGAATCCAGAACATGTCCCTGTTTTATTTTTCATCGCTGAATCCATTTTGTATAGGATTTGTTGTGATGCGGCACAGAAATCTTATTTATACTCCAGCGAAATCAAGTTATCAAAGGTTTGTTGTATTTTTTTAAAGGAATTTTTACTGGGCTTTTTTATATCTGTATATGTGGTATATATTCACCTACTTAGTTTTTTGTTGTATATCGACACTATGAAATATGACATTACTCTGGATTTATACCACTATAAATGAGAGCAGAAGCTGACTGAATTTGTCACAAGACCTAAAACATTGTAGCGTTTTCTAATATTATTTGTGGTATGCTTGTTCTATAATTTAGTTTGATCTTAACTTTCTGTGTCTCTGAATACAAGAGTTCTGGGAAATCCAAAATGAGAGATTAGGAAAATGCAGTTTAATCTTTCCCAGAGTATGTAATAAGAGAGTATAAAATACAGATAAAAGACTATTTTTTGTTCATAATGCATATTGTTAACTTGGATTTTCTCATAATATTAGTGATATTATTGCAGCATATCTTGTTAAATTATGCAAACTCTTTATTCTTCCATCTGGATTATAATTAACGAGATATAGCATGCTAGGTCATAAAGGCTTAGTGCAGCACCATGAGAGTTATGCATATGAGGTCTGGTCTACACTACAGAGTTAAGATGACATAAGGCAGCTAATATCTATCTAACTCTCTAAGTGTCTACACTAAAATGTAGCTCCCACCGATGTAACTCCCCCACTGCACTGACTTAGCTACACGAGAGGTGTACTGCTTAGGTCGATGTAGTTAAGTTGACTCAGTGTCAATGTGAACAATATGTTGCTTACATTGATTGTTGCTGCCTTTTAGATGCTGTCCCACAATGCCCCACACTGACAGTTAAATCGGTGCAAGCGCTTTTGGTGAGGATGTGCATTGCCGACACAATAAGCATAGCATGGACATGCAAAAGCAATTTAATTACTGTGGTGGCTGTACATTGACGTAACTTAGGTCAACTTAATTTTGTAGCGCAGACTTTGCCTAAGAAAAAGGATGAAACTGAGGCAACCCAAATGGGAATAATCCAAATGAGAGTAATCTCTTCTAAAAGCTGAATAAATAGTGTAAACTTCTAGTAAAATTTAAGACTTACCTGATACATCACTATTTAATGGTCTAGTTTTGAGTGTCAGTACTATACCTCTTTCCTCTTTACCTCTTAGAAACCACTTTCAAAAGTTACTGATGTGGTAACTCTTCATTCTACAACAAGATTTCAGTTAGTCACAACCCAGAAACATCAAATGTTATTCTCTCATAAAGATTGAAATCCTTATTGAAACTGTACAATATGGATGAAATTAAGGACTAAAGCCAGGTGAAATTTTTTTGACTGCAGGTTTTGGGGTTTTTTGGGGGCAGAAAATGCACATTCGGGTTGACCAAAACACTGTATGAATTTGTGTCAAATTCACTGAATGGTTTTGGTTAAAAAAAAAAAAAGGAAAAAAGTTTCATTTTTAATGGTTTTGATTTTCCAATTCAAAATGACTTTTTGTATTGAAATTTCCTTCAATTTCATCAAGAAAATATTTAAAAGCATTATAAAAAGTTTGAAATCTAAATGACTTATATTTGCCAAAAATTTTGAAAAATTTCATTTCGGGTCAACTTAAAACAATTTTTTTTTATTTGGATTTTTTGAATTGCCAGCAAACAAACAAACAAAAAATCACGTATTCGCACAGCTCTGTTAGGAAATTGATCGCAGACAGCATACATGTGGAGTACCGTTCATTAAATACCATTCTCTATTAGTACTTGTTCTACAGCTCTGTTATGTGTCCCCACTGTTTCTGCAGCTTAAACCTTTCTTTCACTCTCACCTGACCAAAATAGTTACCTGACAGGAGGGTATGTTTACCACCTCTTTCCCCATACAATTCTTCTACCACAACAAGGAAGACTGTATCTGTTTTGAAGGCAGTTTGAACTGTTAGAAAATGCTCCTCCACTCTCAAAACCTGATATGCCATAGATTAGAAGAAGCTGCAGGAGTCTGGCAATAAACTCCCTCTTGCAATCGCTTATGACTTCCAAAACTCTCCATATTTCTAGTTTAAACTAAATTGTTAATTATTTTGAAAAGTTTAAACAAACTTGATTCTGCCATCTTTTAGTTACATGAGCAGGAAAAAAGAGAGAATTTTTTTACATTCATGTGAAGTTTTAACGTTCACCCATGTCTAAGCTGTCTGCTTGGGGGAATAAAGCATGGCAAAGACAATAAAAATACAACATACAAGCGTATTTGTTATACCACATACTTCAAATCAGATTTAACAGATTTTAACTAAAACGTGAAAAAAAAATCATTTTCCAGCTTTACTCGAGCATGGAAAATTTCAGCCCCCACAGAATGTTTTATTTGGAAAATGAACAATTTCAACTGAAGCTATTTTGCAGTCTTAACAATAACCAGTGCCTCATGTGACTGTTGGGACCTAAATTATACAAGAAGCTTTGTAGACTTTTCTGCACCAGGACAATGCAGAATTTTGTGATAAATTTACTATGATAGGACAAAATATTTCTAAAACTTCCAGTAGTGCTGGAATCCACCAAGCACTGTGGAAGGATAAGCCATTTCCAGAGATGATCAGTGTTTCTTCTTAGCGTAATGCTTTGCTTTCTCTGTGGATCTTTGAGATTCCTATATTTACAGAATGCACTTCTTGCCATTTCCTTAGATCTCAAATCCCTTCCTTTTGGGATGCATGCATGCAGTGCTGCAAGATAAGCCTTGTAGAATTTCAGTAGTAATTACCTCCTTCTTGTAAGTTTTTCTGTAAGAGTGGAGCATCAGGGCCATCCTCTTCCTCCCATTAAATTCTTTTCCAATAAAAAGCACCAGGGATGCTGCAGAAGATTTACCTTATTATAAGGAAGGTACATTTTGGGCCCTAAACAAGCTGACAGGGTCTCTTTTTAGTATTTGTTATGAAGTAAACAATGAGCATACTAGCTGAGCTGATTTAAAGTTGAAATTCCTAGGATGTTTCCTTGGTTTTAGTAATGTACATTTTAAGTATCTCCCTTGGAAACTGGGAGATGTTCTCACCCTCCCATTTTCTATGCGAAAGCCAGGGCTGGCTCTAGGTTTTTTTGCTGCCTCAAGCAAAAAAATTTTGCCCCCCCGCCCCCTTTTTTTGGGCTTTTACACATGTTTGCACTTTGCAGTTTTGTTTTGACTGTTTAGAATTTTAAAAAAAATGAAAACAGCGAATTTGTAGTTAGTGAAATGAAACAATTTCCTACTAGTGTAATTTTAACAAAACCTCCCACCTGGCCCAACTCTTACCTTGCTGCGGATCTGGCCCGAGGTGGATTCATCTCCCATAACCACTGCTCCCAGGGCCAGGGGTTGGGGCTGCTGCTGGATCCCAGCCCCACTCATCCTTGGTTTTCGCTTTGGCCCTGGCACGAGCTGGGCTCAGCCCGGGCTGCCGCTCTGCTCCCCTCTCCCCTTCTCTGGCAGGAGGCGGCTCAGAGGGGGAGAGGAGGAGGAGGAGGAGGAGGTGGGGACAAGCCGAGTAGGAGCCCGCTCCCACCTGGGGGGTGGCCGCTGACCGCGGGAGAATGGCGGGGACAAGCTGAGGAGGAGCGGCCCGTCCTCTGCAGACGGGGAAGGGCTGCACTACTGGCTCCCACCTCTCTTCCGTGGTCAGCAGCCAACCCCTCCATCCCCCCAGCCGGAGTTGGTAGCACGGCCCTGCCCCGGCTGCAGAGGACGGGCTGCTCCTCAGCTTGTTCTCACCGTTCTCCCGCAGTCAGCAGCCACCTCCACCCCACCAGGCGGGAGCCGGTAGCGCAGCTCTGCCCTAACTGCAGAGGACAGGCCGCTCCTCCTCAGCTTGTCCCTGCCAGTGCAAACTGAGCAGCGGCCCATCCTCTGCAGCCAGGCAGGACTGCGCTACCAACTCCCACCGCTCTTCTGTGGTCAGCGGCCACCCCCAACCCCTCAGGCGGGAGCCAGTAGCGTGGCCCTGCCCGGCTGCAGAGGACGGGCCACTCCTCCTCGGCTTGTTCATGCCGCTCTCCCGCGGTCATGAGCCACCCCCACCTCCCTCCCAGGCGGGAGCCGGTAGCGCAGCCCTGCCCCGGCTGCAGAGGACAAGCTGCTCCTCAGCTTGCAGAGGAGGGGACAAGCTGAGGAGGAGCGGCTCTCCTCTGCAGCCGGGCAGGGCCACGCTACCGGCTCCTGCCTGAGGGGTTGGGGGTGGCCACTCCCTGCAGGAGAGCAGCAGGGACACATTCCCTACTTAGCCAGCTCCCTGCCCTGCTGCACCCGGCAGCAGAACAACAGGCTGGTTACTGCCCCCCAGGGTGGTCAGGATCCAGCCTGGGATGCCGCTTCAGGTATGAGCTGGGGCCCCAGCATTATGCTGCCCCATATATTTTGCCGCCGTAGGTACCTGCTTGTTTAGCTGGTGCCTAGAGCCGACCTTGGCGAAAGCAGGATCTCCCATTCATTCTGTGAGATTCTTTGTATGACTGCCAGGATTCTGGTTGAACAGCAGCCAAAAAAAGAAAAAAAAAAGAAGCAGCCCACCCGTTAAGGGCCCAATGCTGCTCCCACTCAAGTCAGAGAGTTTTCTCATTGACCTGAGAGGAAGCAGAACTGGCCTTAACTGTTATGGAGTATCTGAGCATTCAGTGGTGCATGAGTCTGATCTCACTTTTACTGGTGTAAATCAAGAGCAACTCTCTGGAAGCTGATGGAATTACATGGATGACAAACTGGTGTGAGAGAGAACTCAAGCCCTAAAGGTCTACCCTGCAGTCTGTACATAGCCTGCCTAGGACCTGCAAGGTCAGGCCATTTGTAGCTTCAGCATCTGAGCAAAGTCTTAGCCATCCAGATCTGCAAATGCTTTTAACCTTTAGGGGTTGTCTGGTTACAAAAACTAAAAGGCCCTACACATGCACACACTCAAAATCAGTCATCTGCCGTTAAGCTACATAATCGAAAGTAAAAAACACAAATCAGAAGAAAGTATCCATAAGTCTGTGAGGAGCCAGTCCCAATGACACTTCCCTGATCTTACCTCTGGCTTTCCCCCTGGCTGTACAGTGCTTCCAGGTATTGATCCTGGTCAAACAAAAAACCCTATGAAGACAAAGAGAAATATGAATGTGTCCTGTATTGTTATAGCAGCCTTGTGGAATCTCTTTACTTGCAGCGCGTTGTGCTGATTCGGTGTTCCAAAATACATGTTTTCTCCTTAGCATCTGTCTGGGAGTTTGGCCACGAGAAGGAGAGCTGCTTCAAACACTTGTCTTATATAAAACAAATTCTCTCATTTTTGCATGTTTTCAGAGGCTTATATCTAGGAAGAACAAACCTTCAAGATTTTTAAATAGAACACATCTATTATTTTTCTAGGTACTGCCAGGATTCTCTCTGTGCCACATACATCTGCCACAGTAAATATAATTGCTCTTTCTGCATCTTGCTCAGGGGTCTTAAATGGAGCCCTTATTTTGATTCTATATGCTCTTTAAAAATACTCTTCTTGGATCTTTAGCTAAATCCAACTGCAATATATTCAGAACCCACTGTTCCAAAAAAAGCAATATGATTGTTTGTTCCAGCTGCTCCAGAGAGTCCAATTATTCTGACATTTTAAATTCTGAATGATTTTCCAAGATTTGCAATCTGTTTAACATTTTATTTTCTTTAATGATGGCTGCATGGAGGGTGTTAGCTTTCTCATTTCTTTTCACGTGCTTTGTTGGCTTTTTCTGCTTCTGTTAGCTTCGCTTCTAAGTTACCAAAGCCACCATCTAAAACTTTAAGTTGTAAAATGTAGTATCTAGCTCTACAGTTGCAGAATGGATGCTACTAAAATGCCCACACATTTCACATGGGATCTCCTTGATGGAGTGTTTTTGCCCTAACACTCCCACTGCAGGGCCTGGTCCATGCAGCACTGTTGACAAAGATGAGAGCTCCATGGTTCTCCTGATTGGCATTGTAACCATAGAATCATCATACTGGGTTGAGTTTTCTTTGGTTGTGTGTAATTTTTCCTTATCTCTGTTTCCTCATCAAATCTGTTCTCAGTATTGGAGGGATTTAGTTCACAAAAGTGTGTTCATTCCCTTACACTAAGAAAACTCTGAGGATACATATCTTCTCTCACCAGTCCCCCCTACACACACACACTGAAAAGAAAACCCTATACAAGTGCCAAAGTGTTATTAATTTACTGTGTACCATTAATATACAGTGAATGCAAAACACAAGACAAGAGTTATTCATTATTGTTCCACATGTGTGAAATCTGAAGATATGATCTGATTTAGCACTCTCTTAATCCAATTTCATGCTGGTGTAACTCAGTGGAGTTATATTATTGTTCAAGTGGAGGAGGGCAGTGGTGAATAAGACCCATAATCCAAAGGTGGTATTTATACATCTGTTCTGAGTGGCATGATATAACAAATATTTGTTGTACTTACTTTTGACAGGTTGGATTTTTGGTCTTTTTAAGGCTCCTTGTTTTTCACCTGTGTGGTCACCTGGAGGCTTCTGGAGAACATACATATAGGCTTCATACAGATTTAAAAGGTAGAACATTGTATATTTGCTATATAAACAACATTAACAATGACTTTTAACTACTAATTTGGGAAATGGAAGTGACCTAAGTGAATATCTCACATTGTGCTTCATTCAAGAGACTACCATTTGATTCTTAGGAATACTGTCCACCTGAATGGAGAGTTTCATATGCATCAGTAAGCATGCAAAGCAGTCAACATTTAGCCTCATTAAATTAGGTAAAATAGAAAAGGTGAGGTCTGTAGGTGAAGAAGGAAGAAAAATCAGAGCAACTCTGCATCACTATGTAATTAGTGAATTTAGTACATATGTAAATGCACAGTATATTGGGATTTTAAGACTATTGACTGATCTCAAATAAATACTTGCTTATAAGCAGGAATGCTGAGTGTTTTAAAAATATACATAAATCAAATCAATATCTTTTAAAGCCTATTTGGAATGTGATTAATATTAATTATCTGAAAAGCCCTTACTAAAAGCAATCTTATATAGCACCATATGTTTTAGGTGATAACAGGTGACAGATCACTGCTATAAATAGAAAAAAGTGACATTGCAAAAGCCTTAAATGTCCCTCAGGTACGGTTCTAACATACAGCCCAATCCTGCAGGGTGCTAAGTACCTGCAATGCACACAGACTGACAATGAAAAGGGAGAGTGGTCATATGACTGGGCTTCTGTCACTTGTTTGTTATACTGACATTGCTGATAAATTTAATCTAATGCCAGATATTCATATTCTATTTCAGACTTTTCAGCATGCATGCACACTGTATGCAATGAATCAGTAGGCTGCTGCTGTAGTAAGACTGCAGAGGGATTGCAGTCTTGCTACTGTCAATTGGTTGTCATGGCCACAAGTAATACACAAAATGAAGAACAAAGAATCAGATGATTTAAAAAAATTATTACCCACTTTTTTTCTGACACCTTTTATTTTACAAGCTTTGTCCACACCAGTCATTTATAGAAAACACATAAATATAATTGACACTCTCACAAGAGAACTTCCTATATCTTCCAGTTCTTAAAATGTAATGCAGCAAGCAATATTTCGGCTTACAGGCAGTCAAATCTGCATTCACCCAAATACTGAGGTAATGGTTATACATCCTTTCAAAACCCCTTTTATTTAATGCAACTGAATTCAGATGGCTTGATACATTACTTCATCTCTTCAGTGCTAAGTGTTGTTATTGAGAGGAATCAAATCCCATTTACAGTACAGATGTCAGCACGTGAATGCTAATCATGGAGCTTCAGATCTTATCAAAGGATATATGTAGTTTAAAAAAAAAAAAAAAAAAGCTCAATTTTAGTTTACAAAAGTTGAGTCTGGTTTCCATGCAGAGTTAGCCAAAAATAAATGCAGTCACTGAATGACTGGCATGAAGAGAGTTTACATTGTGATTCACTGTTAGCTGAGAGCCTTCTCACCTTGTTCAGAGTTAGCCTGACTTAATTAGGAAATTAGTCATCAACTATATGTAGCTCATGGGTTACATAAGCTATTATCTGTGACTCATACTTGTAGTATTGTGTTCTACCACAAGAGGTCACACAACATTTATAAATCTACTCTGGAAAATTTGCTAGTAAGTCCATCAGCAAAGTAGTGAAGTTAAACAGCACATAATAAATAAAAGGCAAACAGAATAAATTAAAAAACAACAGGAAGACAATTTTCACAAAATTATTTTTCATGCCATAGCACTTTCAGCTTGTGAGGTCTGCTACCATCCATATCCAAACATCCTCTCGGCTGTGCAATTTATGCTGAAGGCTGGAGAAACCATATGTGGTGCTGTGGTATCTTCTGATGTAAGCTTGGAAGATAGACAGAAGCAGAGTCCTCTTGGCATGGTGGGTAACATAAATCAGGTGATATATGATTCATCAGAAAGGATTACTGTGATCAAATAAGCATGGTTGGTAATTCAGTGAAAATAATTAAAGCTGAGCTGAGCTAGACAAACTACCTGTAGTCCAGGGACAGGATAAACAGAATACACACTCATCTGTAGTGATCGCCACCTGGATTTGTGAAACACATCATTTCATGAATACACCATCCATGTTTCTTTGATGCAATGCAATTAATTATCAATGTGATACTATAGGGACCCAGTGAATATTAGTAGCTAGGGTGGTGTCAGGATCCCTTTTAAGATTCTGTTTTCATAACAGCATTTACTCCCGCTCTATGGCATCTGCTTCCTTCAAAGTGTGTGTGGAAATGGACAGGGATGGGTGGCTGTGGGGGAGTTCATGCACAGCCCTTCTGCAGTAACAGAGCACTTTCCTGAACCTTGCTGCCATGGGGGCCAGGAGAAGCACATGGGGGAAGGGGGAGCACAGTCCTGGAAAGCAGCATAGAGTAGCTGGCTTTTTGAGGGCTGCCCTGAGGCGTGCAGATTTCCCTGTAGATATTGGGGGTGCCTGCACGGTTGAATGGCCGTGTCCCTTGCTCTCTTTGTGCAGCCCTAGATCCCTCCCCCTGGAGATGATGCATCAAATGCTGTGTGCAGTGGACCAAAGAGAATGTTTCGGAGTAAGTTTTCTCCTCTGGCTGCCTTTTCTGTGCTAAGGAATGATAGGATCCATAATGATGTGATGCACAATAGCCTATCATTTATATGATTAAAAAGTGCCTAATTATGTGTCTAGCTTACAGGCTGTAATGACATCAAAAGGGCTGCTACAGTCTCTCTCAGGTAAACAATATTTCTTGCTTTTTTCTCTTTACCTAATTATGTATTTACCTGAGGAAGTGTAAGGCTGTGTGAGCACTGACCAACGTTGTTTTTGTTTGTCTTTTCCTAATCTAAGTAAATATAAATAATATTTATAATACTAATAATTCTTAACTCTTAAATAACATTTTTCATCCAAGGATGTCAAAGTGCTTTAGAAAGGAGGACAAGTATCATTATCTCAATTCACCGTGAGAGAAACTAAGGCCTTGTCTACACTACAAAGTTTTGTTGACAAAAGTCAGCTTTCGTTGACAAAACAGTGGAGGTGTACACACTGAAATGCCTCTCCCACCCAAGTAACTCCCCTGCTATGCTGACATAATAAAACCACTGTGACAAGCGGCATAGAGCTTTTTGTGGTGTAATTGGAGTGACAGCGCATCAGTGTAGACTCCTCACTTAGTTATGTTGCCTTAATTGGCCTCCAGGAGGAGTCCCACAATGTCCATCATGACCACTCTGGTCAGCAGTTTGAATTCTGCTCTGAAGGTACACAGGTATGCACCTCTCATTTAAAGGCCCAGGAATTTTTGAAATTCCTCTTCCTATCTGCTCGCCATGCACAGTTCACATGGCATCTTCCCATCTGACCTTGCTGGCTTTCCACAGCAGACATGTTCCCACATGGAGCACACCAGAGCTGTTGGATCTGCTAAGTATATGGGGCAAGGAGGCTGTGCAGTTGCAGCTTTTCACCAGCTGTAGGAATTTCGATACATATGGGCTACTTGCTAATGGCATGCAGGAGAAGGAGAACAAAAGGGACATGCAGCAGTGTCATGCTAAAATCAAGGAGCTGAAGCAGGCATACCAGAAGGCAAGGGAGGCTAACCATCACTCTGATGCAGCCAAAAACATGCTGCTTATATAAGGAGCTGCATGCCATCCTCAGTGGCGACCCTGCCTCCACACCAGGAGCCCTGTGGATGCTTCGAGGAGACTGGAGGCAGTAGTCAGCAGACTCAACCCTGGTGAGCAAGTTGTGGACAAGCGGGTGGAACTGGAGGATGATGTGGAGCACATGGAGGGCCATCTGGTGGCACAGCAAGTCAGGACCTCTTTTCCACTCCGCAGGGGTCTAGGCAGTCCTAGCATTCCAGCTCTAGTGCCCAAGACAGGGGAACTCCGGTAAGTGCTTATTTTGCTTTGATAGTGCAGTGAAAGGAGATTGAGTTTTCGTGAACTTTGTTGTATGGTAGAAGAGGGATAAGAGACAGAAATTAATAACAGAGCCTGTGGGGCCACAGCTGAAAAGTTTGTTAATGTCCAGGGGGATGTCCCTGGAATCCTCTATAGCGATCTCTAGGAAACTTTCCTGCAGGTTTTCTGCAATCCTCTGCCTAAGATATCTTGGGAGAGCTGCCTTGTTTCTCCCCCCCGAGCTGTAGGAAACTTTGCAGCACCACCCAGCAATTATTTCTGCAGAGACCAGAGCAACACACAAGCGAGCAGCATACGGAGCCAATATGAAGCCACACGCAGGCAGATGTACTCTTGCATCCTGGATTAATTTTAGGAGTGAGACATTGGGCTTGATTACCCTAGTCTGTTGAAAAGGGTACCAATATTCAGAATAGGCTCCCTAGCCACTTATAGTAACCCCCTTCAAAAAACACTTTTTGCCCCTTCTTGCCCTTTCCCCCTCCCCCCCTTGTAAAATCACCTTAATTGGGACTTGCAGCAACCCATGTGCTAGCCCAGGGACAGTGAGAAAGAGGTATGTATAACTTTTGTGATTCAGGGATGTGAGTGCACTCTCAATACTATCTCTGTTCATTGTTTCTTTGTCTTCTAAAGATGCACCCTTGAGAACACACTCTTTCACACTGGCGAAGCACCTCCATCAGATAAGAGGGCGACCCAGGGGGAGTAAAGAGTATATGTTTTGTGGAGTGCTTCAGTCAACAGATGCAGCACACAGCGAAATAAGCGTGGAGGGAGACAATTAATGAAAGACTGAGGCCGCATAGCCAGGAAAGGACATGGGCAGGAGCAGATGATAAAGCTCCTGGAGGACCAGACAGAAGTTTTGAAGTCCCTCATTAACCTGCAATCAGTGCAAATCCGTGCCCAACTCCCGCTCCAGCCACTACAGAACTCCGGTCTATGCCCTCCCCAAACTCCCACACTGCATTCATCATGTGTTTCTAGTCCCCCACAGTACCCCATGCACTCCAAGCCTGAGGACTGGTTTTCCAATGAAAATTGGAATTACACCCAGCTATGAGAGCTCTAACCATGAGACTGTTCATTTTCCTGTCTTCTGTTTGTCCAAAGGTTTGTGTTTTACCCCATTAAAACTGAAGTCTTTGAAATAAAATGGTTCTTCAGTTGTGACATATAGCTCAGTGCTAACATTGAAACAGTGACTATAGGTAGGAATATTTACTCTTTGCAATTAATGCTCAAGAAGCAAGCACTACAGCAGTAATTCATGGCGGCAAGTAAACATTGCCTGGCTGAATTCATCACATACAGACACATTACTGGGAATCATTATCAAAATGCTCCTTCAAAGCCTCCCTGATTCCAATAGCCTGCTGCTGCTCTCCTCTAATTGCCCTTGTATCCAGCTGCTCAAAATCAGCAGCCAGCCGATCAGCCTTTGCAGCGCACCCCTGGGGAAACTTTCTCCCCTTTCATTCACAAATATTATGGTGAGTACAACAGGCCACAATGCTCATCAGAATATTTTCTTCATTGATGTTTAACCAGATAAAAAGGCAGCGCCAGCATCCTTTTAATCAGCCAAAGGCAAATTCAGTGGTCATTTGGCACCTGCTGAGCCTGTTGTTGAAGCACTCCTTGCTGCTGTCTAGGTTCCCGATCTAAGGCTTCATGAGCCATGGCAGCAAGGGGTATATGGGGTCTCCAAGGATCACTAAGGGCACTTGCACACCCTCATTTGAAATCTTCTGATCTGGAAAGAAAGTCCCAGCTTGCAGTTTTCTATATAGTCCAGTGTTCCGAAAGATGCATGCAGCATGCACATTCCCTGACCACCCCACATTGATGTCAGTGAAACAGCCCCACTGATCCACCAGCATCTGCAAGACTGTGCCAGGATGGACTGGGTCTGGAGGCCATCTGCTAGAGGCCTTGTAGCCCTGCCACACCCCACCCCAGAAAAGGGCAGTAGAGAGGTCCTCCAAGCTGCCTAGAGTGGCTGTATGGGAAGCAGCTAATCAGGGCCAAGTAAGCTAGTATAAGAAGATCTGCAGGGCCAGAGTGAGATCAATTCCTTTCTGGAAAATTGTGGTTGGCTGGCTGCTGCTGAGTTTTTGTCTGCTGCTGAGCCATGAAAACAGTACATGTTTTGGGAAGTAGTTTGGGTCACTCTCTTAAAAGAGCAATGGGGAGGTATCTTAAATGGGAAACATTTATTAAAATGTTTAAAAGCACCTATTCAAGGTTGTAGGCACTTGTGCATACATTTCTTAAGGCAGAAGGATGGTCTTATGGTTAAGGCACTTGACCACGGGGACTCAGGAAGTTAAGGTTCAGTAGACGCAGACTGTAAAATGGGACTAACAATACTTCCTTACCTCCCACAGATATTGTGAAGGCAAATTAATTAACGTTTGTGATGTTCTGTGATACTATTGTGATAGGGCTCATATCATTACATAGAGAGGAAAAAAAACATAAATGGACAAATAACCATATTAGAACATTTAACCATCCTTCTCAAAGTTGACTTCATCTCTCAAAATATAAATGGTCCCTGTCAATCTATCATGAAGAAACCCTATCAAACCACCGATGACCATCTCACCCCACTCCCTCAGAAAAGCTTGGGGAGAAGATAAGCCTTGCAGCATACTGTGGCAGTCAATAAACCTGGGCTGTCTCACACCAAGGGGGAAAGAAGGATGAAAAAAAAAACACCCAGGGAAGAGGAGGTTTGTAGGAGCTGTTAAGAATGAGCGGATGATACAGCTGGGATGTGGGAGTGAATGGCAGCCTTACATTGGGATATGCCTGTAAAAGGAGATCTTTAATAGCTCACTGTGGAGAACTATAAAGACCAATAGGGCCAAGTTAAAGTAAATTGTCTGCTTAATAGATAGCCATTATAAAGAACAAAGGGCAGCTGTAGTATGATTGTTACGAAGGCTTTGGAGTGGAGCCCAGAGCTGGAGCGCAGAGCAGCTCTGGAGCAGTAGAGCTGCTGGTTTTTGCCTGGAGCTGGAATGGAGCTGGAGCACAGCTCCAAAGCTCAAGGCTTCAAGCTGTAACAATCAGGCCAAATGTTCTGCTGAGTTTTGAACAATCTGCAAGCAATGGGAATGCACTGGTGGAAGCCTTTGTAGGAAGGAAAATTGAGGATTATAATCATAGGGGAATGTGGGGTTTGACACTTAAGGAAGGTCATTATGTTATAAATAAGGGTATAGCATATGCAAACTGTGCAACTGGAGAAAAAACTCAGGTATGATCTTGTGCTGTATCTCTGGGAAGTGCGGTACAAAACTCTCAGCCCAAGAGGGGTGAAGGTGCGTGGACTAAGAGGGTTTAAGCTACCTTTTTACCCTTCTGTTTCTAGGCTGCTTCAGGGGCCAAAATGGGATGTAATTTAGGTAGCCCTTAGGTGCCACCTATGTTACAACAGCTCGTGCCAAGCTGCCTGTGGGCAGCAGCACCTTGTGGAATCATAATGGTGCTGGATCTGGTCCTTCCCTCAGCCCCATACTGGTGCACCCCTATATTGGAACATGCAGAAGAGGCTTTGTAGTTTCTGTGCTGTGGGAATTCTTTTGTGGCCAGACCTAGGCTTTTTATTATACTTGTATGCTGCTACACCTGTAGGATCAGGGAAAAATACTCCTCCCTACTTTGTTACCACATCCAACATATGGAAAGGCTGCAATTGAAAATGATACCACCGTTTTAATTAAGCTAATTAACTGACCAAGTTTCCTCAATAAGTGGGAAGACAAAAGGAAAGAGAACCTGTTTATAACAATGACTTCTTCAAGACATTCTTATTGGTAAGTAAGCATGGATCATTAGAGAAAGAAACCAAGGAAAAAGGGTGCTCTGCTGTCAAATACTTTCCTTCAGTCACAGAAAGTTTGGGGATTTTGAAAGTATATACCCTTGAAAGTTTAGTATTCTTTGTCTTTGTTGAAGGATGTAGCACTTCATAATAAAATATTTAGCACTTAAAGGGATCGCCTCTGAAAACCAACTGTGCTTAAGGCTTTTGAATACAGTCAAACCTCATAACATAGTGCTCATAGATTTATAGACAATACACACCTAGTTTAGACTCTTCAACAGCAGATTACAGCAGCTTCTTCCATGTCTGTTTTTATTTTCCTTATTTCAAGGTCCGCTATTCTTTATCATAGCTCTGAATGATTCCTAAAGAGCAGCGAGGATTGTAGACTAACTAGTTCAGAACAGACAGCTAAAATGGATTGACAGTGATTCAATTACTATTAATGAAACTTAATTTCTATAGCATATTTAAGTGCACTACATAATAAAACTATCCCCCAAGGATTACTGAATTAAGAAATAGGGTCCCTGCAGCATCCTCCAGCCAGTGAGGACGTATGACAGCTCCCTCATGGGAGCCCTAGGTAATTTGAAAAACCAACTCAGTTCACTTCCTGGTCTCTGAGCTCGCGTTGTCTCTCACATACAACCATGTAGGAGATTTTCTACAATCCCGGGGGCTGTATTAACTAAAGCATTCGATGTGGCCACCAGTGGGGGAATTCAAGGGCTTGAGAAATCAAGACCTGTAAGGCTCAAGGAGTAGTCTGCTCATTTGCATGAATTTCCTGCCCACTGGGCAGCTCTGTAACTGCCCAAACCAGAAAGCAGGTATTTTGAGGGGAGAAGCTTGAGCAGACTCGCTTTATGATAAGGCCACAAATTATTTTATTCTGGATCAGGGCCTTCTTTATCTCTGGACTGTGATTGCACCATTATAGCCATTGTGATGTATTAAGACGTGTTTAGTTCAAAATCATTTTCATAGTGGAAAAAGGAGTGGACACTTAAATGGATATCAAGAATATCCAGAGTTGTGATTAATGATGCATTTTGTGAAAGAGTTACTAAACTTCATGCTTCAGGGTTAATCCAATTTCTAGCTATTAGAGAAGAGGATGGGACATAACATGAGGGTAGATTACTCCATATCTGCCTACTGTTGGAGTCATACACCTTCCTCTGAAACATCTGGTGCTGGCCACTGTCAGACAATACCTACCTATGGCAGTTCCCGTGTTCCTATAATATACATCATTTAAAGTCCAGAGAGCAGCTAATCAACAATCTATATGAATTTAGTAATTTCTCAAAAATAGATTTTTGTGCCATCACTAGATTATAACAATTTTAAATGAGCTTAGAAGCTTAGCATTTGGTCACGTAAATTTTTCTGCATGTTAATTTGATTCAGTTTAATTTGTGAATTCTTACAAATCCTACATCAAGATTCTGACACTCTTGTGGAGTCCCACGAAGTCATGAAGACTCCCCTGTGGCACAGGGCTCTGCATTAGCAGATCCTGATACAGGTTTGCTGCCTAAAGTCAGTGTTTAAAAAATGATAATCTTTTAAAAATGGTTCTTATTCTAAACAGAACTCCAACTTGTAAACAAATTAATGTTGGGTCTGATCTTGCAATCTGATAAATACAAGTAGAGATTGACATTTAACACAGAGTCCTATTGGAGTCAGGGGGACTGTGCTTGAACGTGAGGCTCTGACTACGTAAATCAGATTCCAGAGTCAGAATCTTGGCCAATTAAATGTTTTCCAGGATAACCAAAGTGTGCCAGTCCACATTACTGATGAATAACCTGTGTTATTTAACCTTACAGACAAACTACAGCAATTCTGCTTTTTGTTAATAGTCCCAGAAGGCTGAGGTTTTGTTTTCATAAAGCTAATCTTAGTCTGAAGTGAAATCTTAATAAAACTGGTTTATACTGTTAATGCTGGCTCAAACACAAGCTTAAATGTAACAGCATAGGCAGGGTCACTAATTTTAATTACTTCAGAAGTGACAACTTTGGGTAGTGAGCACTTCATAATACATAAAACCCCCAGAGAAACAACAATAGCACATCCTCTGTTGACTGGATTCTGAGATTTTTTTGGTCCTGTTGTGCGAAATATATTAGAGGCATTTGTAGCATTGTATTTTGTATGAGACTAGAATGCTGAGCAAGTGTTGTGCTGAGTAAAATTCTAAGACAAGTCTGAGTAGAAAACCAAAGACTAACTTTCTATTCAAGAGATCTTATCTATGAATTTCACTTAATTTTTTTCTTAGTCCATCTTGGATTCTGACCCATCAGTTCAATTAAAGCTTGAACAAAAAGAAAATACGATTCAGAACTTTCTTTGGCATAGTCTTGTTGTTTGGGTTTGTGTACACAACAACTCTTCTCGACTAGATGAAGTACTTCAACATCTTCTGTTCTATAAGGAAGAGCTCCATCAGAAAAACTGGTAAGGATAACTCTGATATAGTTCTTATGGAACCAACCTTTGTGTTTAAATGTTAATCACACCTAAATTGCCTATGAAAAAGATTTATAATCTCCGTGCCAAAAGCAGAAGCAATTTATGTACTTTGCCTTACTTCATTTTATCAATAAATTGTTCCTACCTTTTTCACTACAAGCACATACAGATATTGTACTAGTTTGTCTTTATTAAATTAGTTATTGATAGGAACTTCATTCCAGCATTTTAAGTTGCCTTAATTTTCCAAGTAGTTAAACAGCTGAAATGAAGTGTGCTATCCTTCAGGGAAATATATCAAGCTTCGATTTTTGGTTTTTTTGTATTCCTTACTTGTGAAGTGTGACCAAAACTAATCTTGAATGATTAAAATTAATTTTGCGTGGGAATGATTTCCTGAATGATTCTGTTAATTTAAGTATCAACAGCCAAAGTCAAGCTTTAAATCTGGGCTTTGTTTAGCAGAGCTACAGTATTAAATGGGTGAGTTGTTTTATTTTTCTTTTTAAGAAAATTTTTGAAAAGAAGAAGCATCTGCAAAAGTGATGCAAGGTACCTGCTCATTCATAACCAAAAAAATCTAGTCTAAAACATAATAGGAGGTTGCCCTGGGAACCAGATGTAAGCTTCCCTAGATATCAGGGATGTTCTGTCCCAGGGTATTGGTTTAGCTGCATAAACTTCAGTGAAATGGGACAGTGAATATAACAGACCTCTCAACAAGCATGATTTTTTCCCTTTGTTTTGTTCTTGAGCCTTATTACATAACTATAATGGAAGAAGCAGCAGAAAGGTTTTACCTAAACATAGAGTCTGACAAAGGTAGGCTATCTCAGGCTGTAACCCAGCTCCCTGACAACAGGATGTGAAGCTCTGCATCCTCAGAGCAAGGTGGGGACTGCAGGGGGGCCCTTGTCCTCCTCTTCTCCTTTCCATTGCTTACAAGGTAGCAATTTTTATAGTTTCTCTTATTCTCTCCAAGTGTTTGATTGGATCTTCAGTTTCTAGACCACATTACTCCATTATAGAAAGGAACCAAACAGTAAGTGAGTGGGTTTGCCGATGTAGGGTTTGGGCTTGAGCCTATCTCTACACAGTAGTCAGACTCTGTATATAATATAATGCTGAGCAAATGCCACATAATTTATCTTTTCGCCAACATGACACACAAATCTCTGCTCAATATAAGACCACAAAAATTATTCTGCCACTTCTAGCTCCTCATCTTGTCCACCCACCCTTTGTCATTAATTTCCATAGATGTGTTACTGTGTTTGTCAGTGGCTTTGCACACTGTTGTCCTTAAAAGAACAGAGTGGGAAGAAGAGAGAAAAATCTGTCTGATACAGAGGGCAGCACTAAGACTGAAAAAGGCCTTTACAGTTACCCTTTTCTCAGATGTAGTTGGAAGTAAGAACTGAAGGTGGCACCAACCAGAGCACCTAAGCCACAGAGGAAGGTAGCTGTCAGGCAGCTCTTTATCATATGGAAGTGGAGCTGAGGATACCTAAATGGCAACCACTTCTTGCAAGCCTCCTCCATCTTTCTCAAGACAGTGCTTCAGAGCCTCATGCCACTGCATGCTCCCTGTTCCTGGGGACCACTAAGCCCTGCAGGAATGGGACGTCTTTTCTGCAATGCAAGGCAATTACGTGCATTTTTATTTTTATTTGGGGGGACTTTTTTTTTTTTTAAAGTACTTCAGTAAAACCAAAGATTACCAAATGATTTAGTAATCAGTTAAATCTCCTTATTTCTAGCTGGTCACCAGATTCAGTGCAACTCTGCCGTATAGATTACGTAGCCTGACTGCACAACTTCAGTCCAATATGCTACTTAGTAGAAAGAGCCTTGATAAGGGGTACTGAGAACACTGGGAAGAGTCAGAAAAAAGTTGGTCTAGATCTTTTGCCCAGCCCACGTCCCTTTTGTGTTGCTCCAGTGATCACGGGCCAATAAAATAGTCCTCAGAAATTGTTCCTGCCAGCATAAGTTAGATGCAGCTCTGTGTTGCTCTAACCTTCACAAAGACCAAACCAGCCTCTGGCTGCCCCCATAATTGGGTTATGGGGTGGAAAACACCTTTTGTACCCTACCCACTCCAGCTGCACAGAGCTCTCTATGTTTAGAGATCTTGTCTCCATGGAACTTTTTGGTTCTTTTTGTTTCTAAACCTGGCAGATACAATGCAATATAATAGATTAACAAAGGATGAATATAGGCAAACAACACAGGAATGCAGGGGCAAGATTAGAAAGGCAAAGGCACAAAATGAGCTCAAACTAGCTATGGGAATAAAGGGAAAGAAGAAGAGTTTTATCAATACATTAGAAGCAAGAGAAGCACAAGGACCGGGTAGGCCACTGCCCAGTGAGGAGGAGAAACAGTAAAGCGAACTTGGAAGATGGCAGAGATGCTATAATGGACGTTCTTTGTTTTGGTCTTCACTGAGAAGTCGTGAAGGAATTGTCTAACATAGTGAATGCTTTATGGGAAGCGGGTAGTTTAAAGAAATAAAAACCAAAGAGCAAGTTAAAAATTCACTTAGAAAAGTTAGATGCTGTAAGTGACCGGGCCTGATGAAATGCATCCTAGAATACCCAAGGAGTTTAATGAGGAGTATCTGCTTCTAGCTTTATATCTTTTGGAAAGTCATTGGGAGACGGAGAGATTCCAGAGAACTGGAAAGGGCAAATATAATGCCATCTATAAAAAGCGGAATAAAACAACCAGGAAACACAGTACCAGTTGTTTTATAACTTCTGTGCCAGGGAGATAGGAGAAGTATTAAAGAAATCATAGCAAACATTGGAAAGGTGGTGAAAGGTGATAGGGAAGCCAGCATGGTATTTGTAAAAGAACAAATCGTTGTCAAAACCAATCTGATAGCTTTCTTTGATAGAGATAACGAGCCTTGGTGGATAGGGAGAAGGCGTGTGATGTGGTATACCAGACTTTAGTAAGCATTTGAACGGTTCTCGCAGATATTCTCTATCGAGAAACTAGGCAAATACAATTTAGATGGGGCTACACTATAAGGTGGGTGACATAACTGGTCTGATATAACCAATACCAGAGAGAGGTATTAAATGGTCCCAATCCTGCTGGAATGGTATACAAGGGGGTTCCGCGGGGCTCTGTTTTGGGACCGGCTCTTCACTATCTTTCATCAACGACTTGATGTTTGGCATAGACAACGTACGCTAGTTAAGTTTGCAGATGACACCAAACTGGAGGATTGCAATCTGCTTGGAGGACAGGGTCAAAAATTCAAATGATTTGGACAAATTGGAGAAATGCAATTGTCGCGCCACTTAGGAAGGAACAATCAGTTTGCAGACATACAGACTGGGAAGAGACTGTCTAGGAGGAGTATGGTAGAAAGAATCTAGGTGCATAGTGGGAACCACAAGCTATATGAGTTAGTCAACAGTGTGAATACTGTTGCAAAAAAAGCAAACGTGATTCTGGATGCATTACAAGTGTGTTTGTAACAGACACGAGAAGTCATTCTCCACTCTACTCTGCGCTGGTTAGCCTCAAGTGGGAGTATGTGTCCAGTTTCTGGCACCACATTTCAAGAAGAATGTGGTGAGAAACTGGAGAGGGTCCAGTAGAAGAGCAACAAGATACATTAAAGGTCTTGAGAAACATGACCTATGAAGGAAGGATGGAAGAATATGGTTTATTTAAGAGTAGGTTAGATAAATGTCTATCAGGGATGGTCTAGACAGTATTTGGTCCTGCCATGAGGGCAGGGGACTGGACTCGATGACCTCTCGAGGTCCCTTCCAGTCCTAGAGTCTATGAATCTATGAATGTAATACATGCCAGTAAAGTGCATAAGAATCACTAGAAACAGTAATTTCAAAAGATGTGTAGCATCAGCATAAAAGTCTTTTACAGCAGCAGCTACTGCAACTGGCACAAGGGCTGCCTGAGCTCCTCCTGAGCCAGGCGCACCGGCCGCTGCAGAAGTCACGGAGGTCACGGAAAGTCACGGAATCCATGACTTCTGTGACCTCTGTAACAAATTTGCAGCCTTAATGAGGGAGTCTAAAATGATTGTTACAACTCAAGAAAGAGATCTTTGAGTCATTATGGATAGTTCTCTGAAAACATCCACTCACTATGCAGCAGCAGTCAAAAAAGCTAACAGTGTTGGAAATCATTAGTAAAGGGATAGATAATAAGACAGAAAATATCCTATTGCCTCTATATAACTCCATAGTATGCCCATGCCTTGAATACTGCATGCAGATCTGGTTGTCCATCTCAAAAGAGATACATTAGCATTGGAAAATGTACAGAAAAGGGCAACAAAAATTATTAGGGGCATGGAACAGCTTCCATATGAGGAGAGATTAATAGGATTGGGACTTTTCAGCTTGAAAATGAGACAACTCAGGGACGATATGATAGAAGTCTATAAAATGGTGACTGCTGTAGAGAAAGTAAACAAGGAAGTGTTATTTACTCCTCATAATACAAGAACTAGAGGTCAAATGAAATTAATAGGCAGCAGATTTAAACAAACAAAAGGAAGTATTTCTTCACACAATGCACAACCTGTGAAACTCTTTACCAGAGGATGTTGTGAAGGCCAAGACTATAACAGGGTTCAAAAAAGAATTCAATAACTTCATGGAAGATAGGTTCATCAATGGTTATTAGCCAGGATGGGCAGGGATGCAAACCATGCTCGGAAGTGTCCCTAGCCTCTGTTTGCCAGAAGCTGGGAATGGGTGCAGGGATGGATCACTTGATGATTACCTGTTCTGTTCAGTCCCTCTGAAGCAGCTGGCATTGGCCACTGTTGAAAGACAGGATACCAGACGAGATGGACCATTGATCTCAGTATCGCAATTCTTATGCTCTTAAATTGAGAGGATAGCATTCTCTAGGATCTTTTGCTTCATCTCTGAGCGGCATGCATCCTGTTATTGTTTTTGCTGGGAATTATGGGAAGCTATATGGGTTTACATTTTAAAAAAAATCCCATAAATCCACTGTCTCCACCCCATTCTTCTTGTTTGTACTGGTTCATGCCATTTTCCAATTGCTATGGGCCAGCATGATCCCAACAATGTTCTGTACTACTACAGTGACAACCGTGACTATGACCAGGCTGCTTGGGCTGTATTACAATACTTAGGGTTGGACAGATTCAGCACTGGACTTTGCCTGTTGCACCACTGAGCAGATGATGCTGAAGCAGGAGAATATTCTATGGCAGCAGCAGCTCCTCCAGCAGCAGCAGGATACTCTGCAGCAGTGACAGCAGGCAGAGGCAGAAGACCAGAAAGATGCTGAGCTGTTGAAACAAGAGGACGGATTCCTGGATCACCTATACAGCATACAGTGCCATTTATGGGCCTCAGAAATTTGATTGGATTGGTGGGAGAGGATCGATCTGCAGGGCTGGGATGAGCAGTGGTAGCAGCAAGAGAATTTCAGGATAGGGAGGACTACCTTTGAGAGCTGTGCAGAACTGTTCCTGGAGCTTCAGTGGCAGCGTACCAACATGCAGTGCCCCATACTCATGGAAAAATGAGTCGCCATTGGCATTTGGGAAGCTGGATATTCCAGAATGTTATTGGTCTGCAGCCAACCAGTTGAGCATGAGGAGACCAACTGTTGAGGCCATTCTCATGCAGGTCTGCTATGCCATTGGTAAAGTGCTCTGTAACCAGGGCATGAAGCTGTGTAATGCTCAGAAGACTGATGGCTTTGCATGCATGGGGTCTCAAACTGTATAGGTGCACCCTCCCCACCCCGTCTCCTGCCAGAGCACAGAATTTATATACAGACATATTTCTCCATGGTGCTTCAAAGTCTGGTGGACCACTGCAACAGGTTTACAGGCATAAATGCAGAGTGATCTGGGAGGATCCATGATGATAGGATCTTTTGGAACTCGGTAGTATTTATCTTAATGGAGAGAGGCTCCCAGGACCACTGTGAACATTGATGATGTGAAAGTTGGTTTGGTTATTCTGGGAGACCTGGCTTATCCCCTGATGCTCTGGCTAATGAAGCTATACAAAGGCTGCTTGGACAGAAGGAAAAAACATTTTAACTATTGTCTCAGTAGTTGCAGAATGGTAGTCAAGGGTGCATTGGCTGTTGAAAGGCAGAAGGCACTGTTTATGGAATAGGTCTGAAGCAGCAGAATTTTTTTTCCCAACCATTGTAACTGCATGTTGTGTTTTGCACAATATTTGTGAGAGTAAAGAGGAAAGCCTGAAGGGTAGGTGGAAGGCTGAAGAACAGAGACTTGCTCGGAGGTTTGAGCAGCCAGTAAGGTATCCCAAAGAACACAAACAGCTGGGGAATGCTGGAAGGGATGCCTGTTCATGTCTTGAGTCCCCTGGCTGAACATGTTAGCCCACGGAGGTGGTACTGGGATGCAGACATTGCAAGCACTGGAGTATTTTGTGTTCCCCTATGTGCTTTTGTAGAAACCATGCATTATTTCATGGTTAGTTAAATGATTTTCTGTGTAACTGCAATGACGACTCATAATTGATGTTCTGTGCAGAGTTTTTATTACAAAACAATAAAAAAATCAATAATAAAGTTTTAATGAAATCAATGGAAAAGTAATATCTTTGTAGTTGGAAATATATTTAACTAACCAATCTATAAAATAACCAGCTATACACAAATCTTTAATGAATGCAACAGTAAGAACATTTAAAGTACATCAAATGAGGGGGTGAGGGAGGGGGAGAGGCATAAAGTTACAGGCGAGCAAACACCGGGCCTTCAGAACTTCTTGTCTGCATGGGTTCTGGATTAAGTGCTGAAGCTCAAAATTATCAGTGGTGTTTCAGGGTTTGCTGCGGGGATACAGTCGTTAGTGGTTGCTGCTGGTCCCAGTACCCAGCATTGTCCAGGGGCTGAAGGACATGGCTGGATTCCAAGTTATGGGGCTGCAGGGCCTGCTGGCCTAGCAGCAGCATGTTTTGCAGGAAGATGTTTTGGCTCAAGATCGTATCCATGAGCTTTCTCTGTGGCTACGTCTTCACTACCCGCTGTATTGGCGGGTAGCAATCGATTGCTCAGGGATCGATATATTGTGTCTCATCTAGATGCGATATATCGATCCCCGAACGCACTTATATCGATTCCGGAACTCCACCAACCTGAACAGAGTTGCGGAGTCGACATGGGGAGCCGCGAACATCGATCCCGCGCTGTGAGGACGGTGAGTAATTTGATCTTAGATACTTCGACTTCAGTTACATTATTCACGTAGCTGAAGTTGCGTATCTGAGATCGATTTTCCCCCGTAGTGTAGACCAGCCCTGTATCTCTGTCTTTTTCCATGGTCTCCTTTGCCATGGTGATGCTGTTGTTAGCCACAACCACTCTTTCCCTGGGCACTGAGACACTGTCCTTGGCCACTGTCATGATCTCCTGGGAGAGGTGCATTTCTTTCTCCCACTGGGTCCTCACCTACTGGCTCCGCCTCTCAGTCAGCCTGATTTTCCTGTGTGACTCAGCCAAGAGTTCTGCAGACATGTTGTGAGTCTTCCTTTTTCTCCACCTCAGGCTGGCTAGTCCGTCAGCAGTAGATAGAGGCTCTGTTCTTGATGGTTTGGCTGTTGCAGGTGCTGTGACTATGGGAGTAGGGGAAAAATAACCCAGTCACTTGTTCAAATCCCAGGCAAGTCATGAGAGCTTTTTAAAAAAAGTATATATATGTGATTTTACCCCCGAGACTCTTCCCATTCTTTGGCAGAAACTCAAAGGTAAGTCGCCTGCATGTACAGAAGGTGTCTGGTCGATTTGGATTTCTGTATATTGTATCTGCTTTCATGCTGGTAGGGATGGGGTGGTCAGAGCTATGTTTCCAGGTTGCTTTTTCGGTTTTGTTTGAGCGCTGGAGGCCCTCTTGCGGTGTTGGAGATATAAAGAGGAGGTTGGGGAGGGGGTGTTGTTGGGGGCATACTAGATAGCAATCTCTTCTACATCCCCTTTAGGCTATCCTCCTGACTTGATGCTGTTAGACTGAGGCAGGTGACGAGGAGGTTGAGAATGGCCTTTTTCAAAAAGGCAAAGGGCGGACCAGTGATAGAGGCTGTAAAGCTATTCACCAGGATAGTTCCCCAGAAGTGCTGCAGGATTGGAAGGGGCTTGCAAGCTATACTCAGACCATGGGCATGCAACTATTCTCTATAATATGCGAAAGAAAACCGAGCAATTTCTCAGTCTTAATTTCTGCTGCATCTCCCTGGCAGACATGGAGTAAGTGCAGACAAAAGAAGAGAGAGTTCTGGCATGATTTTATAGGGTTGTACTTCAGCGGGGAGCAGTATTGTTTGTGCCTTGACCAGCCATCCAATGTTCAGTTGTGTCTACTGTAAAGTACAAGAACTAAGCAAATTTCCCTTAAGCAGGGTCTCAATACACTGCTGAATTTTGCACTAATGAATGCTTTTCATTATTTGAACCTGCTGCAAGAAGGTGGGTGGAGAGGGCGAGGAATTCATACTGTGATTGTACTCTGCTGGCAAGTGCCATTCTGAAACAGCAAAAGACAGAGAGATGGAGGCTCTTAGCTCACAGCTACCAACAATAATATTAAAGATAGGTACTTACATGCCAAAGTTTCCTTCCGAAGAATCTGACTCTTTTGGTCCCGGCCTGGGTTTCCAACTGGGACTCTGGCTCAGCCAATGCAGGGAAGGAATCAGAGTCCATTGCAGCAGGGCAGGACTGAGTTTAGCTTTCCAGCTGGCTGTTGTCAGGGTGCTGAGTAGGTAGGCCATGCATCTGGTCTTAAACTGGATAGTCCTGCTTTTCTAGGGTTTGTCCCCCGTCCAGTACTGAGACAAAATCAGATGTGGTTTAATCTGATTTTGGACAGGGGACGCCATTTTGAAGAACGTGCAAGGTCACTTCCACCCACTCAGCCCATATCCCCAATGTCACCCCTTGACAGATGGGTAATAGCACAGAAGCTGGCCAAGGAGAACATTCGAGATCACCAAAGAAGAAGGTATCTGGGACAATGGGGTCTTTCGAACACTGGGTGGAGAAAGAACACTGACCAAGAAAAATAGAGATGGAGCAATGCTTTGCAGGAGCCCTGGCCAATGAGTGCAAGACAGGGTGGAACTCTGGGGTATGTCCAATAGTGTGTTTTGGGGGCTGTACCTAGTGGCAGCAGTGGCCAGTGGGTGACAGGTGTGCGGTGGCTATGGAGCAAGCAGCTTGGCATGCAGTACCGGGAGCTGTTGGCTGGAGGTGGAGAGAGACTCGGATCAGTGATACAGAAGAATGCACTCTTAAAAATGGTGTCACCTGTGCAGCATGACCTTGTGTCTGTGTAAGGTCAGACACAATAGAGATGAGGTCACATCAGTGAGGGTGGGACATAGCATCCCTGGAAGTACCAGAACACCCAGTATTCCAGGAATGAGTGAGTGACCACCCTAGTCCTGAGTCCCAAAAAGATCCCATCTCTCAGTGGGGCAGCTTTTCTCCAGCATCCTTTTGGTCATCCCCTGATGGGTCAAGCTGATCGGCCTCAGTGCAGGAAAGAGGAGAGTGTGGGCAGTAAGCTCCTAATAGTGCCTAGGATGAGTTATACTGTAATTGTATAAAATCCTGTCCAGTGCATCAAAAAATCTTCCTCTGGATTCTCTTTTTATCTCTCATTTCAATGTACTTTCTCCTGAGCTGCTTGTTCTTTATTCAAAATTGGTTGGCAACCTGGACATGACCTCTTGCAGACATCTGCTTTGCAAAGTCCACAGAATAGTCCTTTAGTTCTGTGGCTGGCCACAAACGCTTCCTGAACCAATGCTTCTCATAGATGACAATGAGATCTGGGGTCTCAGCATGGCTCCCCACAGCTGCAGGCGGCATGTTGTGTGCCTTCTGGACTGCAATACTAGTTGTATTGCCAGAAAGATACACTGGGATCCAGGAGCAAATGGGCAAAATCTGGCTCTGTGCCATGTTTTAAAGGGGGAAAGGCCATCCTGGGAACTTGATTGGTGCAGTAAGAAGACAGGTCAGTAACGCTCAATCTGCAAACCATTGGAAGCATGCAAAAAGTGATGCACAACAGATGCATGTATATGAACAAAAGACTGAACTAATATAATTAGAATCAAACCTAGTCCACTTTGCAAGAGTTCCCAATAAATGCAGAGGTGGTGCACAGTGATGAGTTGTGTCATGTGTATGTGTGTGTTCTCAACCTGGATTAACTCATCTGATCTGGTGTAAATCCCCTATGTAGACCAAGATGTGGACAGTAATTGATCCTGGAATAATTTTAAATTTCTTCTAAAGATCAGTGTCTCTGCTAATACTTTTAAATCCCTTTTTCTTTGCATATATGGAATAGAGACTTCTGGCCTCTTTCTGTGTAAGGGCATTTTCTTTCCTGGACAGCCTTAGATCACCACTAACATTGTCTTTTCAATCAGTGTTGCTATGATAGAGATATGAAGATATGTGCTATAACACTATTCATACTTAGGTGATTCAAAGAATGGTTTTATAAAAATCTTCACAAGTAACAATGTAACAGTTACAAATGAAATTATATCAAATGTAAACTCAACTGTGGCTCACTTTCCCCCTATTTTACGCTTATGCTGCCAGGAATAAATCCTCTCCCTCCTTGGTATTTATACTTTTCAAACATTTGTAGCCTCTTAATATATTCTCCCCCACCCCACCCCTCTTTAACTGTTGCTCAGCCAATCTGTACTGTACTTATATATTTAGGTCTTTTAATCTCTCTCAAAAGTCAGTTCCTCAGGGCCCTGATCATTTGTGATTCTTTTCTGAAATCCCTCCAGTTTGTCATATCTTTGACAGTGAGTGAGGTGTCCAGAACTGAAGGCAATATTCCATGTGTACTCATATCAGAAACATGTAGAAAGTATCTATATAATCTCTGCTCCATAATGTGATGTGACTATGTATGCAACTCACGTTTTAAATAGCTTTTTTTTTTTGCTACCATGTTGCATTGCAAACTCATATCTAATTTGCTATTCACTATCACATTTTGGAAAGGAATAATGCTGAAAGTGACCAAGTTTCTGCCTTGCATTATATGTCTGTGTTTCAGATTATTTCCCCCTCAATATATTTGCTTGCATTTTACAAGGTGAGTCATTTGATTATTTTTCTGACCCAAGTTACTAACCTCTTTGCATGCCTTTCTATTTGTGTCCTTACTGATCTTTACTCTTTCTTTTAGATCACTTAATGAAGATACTGATATTGATTTTTCTGCAGCTCAGCATCTCCCACAATTGTGAGACATATGGACTATTCTTCTTTCTGCAGCTTTGGGAGGCAGTTCAAAGCTGTAGTACAGCCCATGCTAGCCAGCCACATTCCCTTCTCTGGCCTGCTGCCAGATCTTCTGCCTCCACAGCAGCAAACTGGCAGTTCAGTTCTCTTTGCCAGCTTATTACTTTACTCATATTTTCAAGCAGTAATCAGCAGCCTTTCTCCTTCAGTTCCTGGACTGGGTATGGAGCAGTCAGGCGGTCTCTGCCACCTCAGGTGGTCTCAGCCACCCAGCATTGCAGCCCTTCACCGTCAGACTCTTTTGCTCCTTTTCAGGCATAGCAGAGCTGTATCACAAGCACTGTGTCCCTTTAGGCTTGTCCTTGAAATCCTCTTCTGAGACAGCAGTCCCACTGCATTCATACTTCAAGGATGTGATCAGAGAGGAATGGGAAACCCCTAATAAGGGCAGACACATAAGTAGGTATACACTTAGGTATTACAAATTGCAAGAGCCAAAAAAAAAAGTCATTAGATATACCAAAGGTCAGTGCTGCAGTGCCATCTCAGGTGAAATATATAGTAACCCCATACAAAGGGGACTGGGGATTTCTTTCCCAAAGATCCAACTGATATAAAGGTGAAAGACATTCTAAAGAAGGAACTTTGAGGCTTCATTGACCACCCTTGGAGCACCTCTGGCAGCTACATGCTTTGCAAGAGCCACTGTGTCCTGGCTGGATGTCTTTAGTGCTATGAAAGAGACTATTCTGACTTCTGGTCTACTCTTATGAAAATTTCCCTAGCAATAGCTTTTGTGGATGCGTCAATGAATGCAATGAGATTTTCAGCCAGGGACATGGCATCCAGCTCAGCAACCAGATGCCACATCTGGCTCCACAGCTGGAAGGTTGACATTCACTCCAAAAAGTCCTGTGCTCATCTAAATTCACAGGCTCTCTTTTCTCTGTGGAAGAAGTAGACAAAATAGTGGCAGAAAGCTCTGCCAAACCAAAACAATCCCTCCTCTCAGTGCTCTAAAGAGGAACTACAAACCTAGCAACAAAGATTGTCACTCCTCCCAAATAAAGATACCAGAGGAAAGGCAGCAGGTATATATGGGGAAAACCCTGGAACGGGATTGGGTGGCAAATCCATAGGTGGTCTACTGCCTTTAAGAGCCCAGTACAACAACAAACAACATATCTCCACCCAAACCTGAATTTGCAAGGCAGAATTCTCCACATCTCAGAATAATGGTTTTGATACTCCTCGAACTAAAGCCCCACCTTATCCCTTCTTCATCCAGTCCCCCATCTCGAAACAACAGCTCACTACTTGTACCCATCGCTCCAATTTGGCTTTTCATCAGCCCCCAGGGTCTTCACCAAGATGCCTGTGGTCATAATAGCCAGACCTTAGGTCTCAGGGCACTCACCTGTTCCCTTTCTAAATGACATCTTGATTAGAGCTCCCACCCAAGCAGTGGCACTCAGTGCCACAGTCTGGATGCTGAATCTGCTTCAAACATATGGATTTGTGATAAACACCAAGAAGAGTTCCTTGATTCCCTCCACAAAGATAGTTCACATGGGAGTGGAAATAGAAACTTATGCTCAGAGATCTACAAATCACTGGACAAATGCCACAAGATCCAGAACCTGATATCCATGTTGCTAAATTATGCAAGGCCGACCATAATGTCTACAGCTACTGGGCCTCCTGGTTTCATGTTCAGAAATCAACTCATAAACAAAGTCTCATATTATGTGCTTTAGGGCTTTTCTCCTGAAAGTATGGAACTGTTCACCTGGAAGCATGTAAGATGAGATACTGGATCCACACCAGGTGCTGACCTCTGTAATATGGTGGACAATCCCACAAAATGTCTGCAAGGGACTTCCCACATGCCTTCCAGATCCGCAGATACTCACAACTGATGCCAGCCTGCCAGGATGAGGAGTGCATCTGAGAAACAGGACAGTGTAAGGCACCTGGAATCCCAGGGAAAGGAACAAAAACATCAACCTATTGGAGTGCAGAGCTGTCAAGCTAACTCTACAGAAGTTCCAGAACTACCTAAAGAGGAAATGTTCTCATCCAACTGAAAAAAACAACCATTGTGGTGTGTATGAACAATAAAGGGGAAACCAGGAGTGTAACTCTTCATGCAAAATTGATGGAGATAGTGGAATGCACAGAGAGGACTCTTCTTTCCATAAAAGCAATACACATAAAGAACAGCTGAACTAAAAGGCAGTCCAGCTCAGCAGATGCACCGTCAACAGCTCAGAATGGTAACTGAATCGGAAAATTTTCTCTCTGATTTTGCAGTATTTCAGCAGGGAAGCAGACCCCAGCTCCCTGGGGATGGATGCTCTTTTGCACAGATGGCCACAAGACCTGCTATTCACATCCCCGCCTTTTTACTTCTAGGAAAGATGATCCAGAAGATAAAGCAAGAAGCAGCAAAGGTGGTAATGCTACCTCTGTACTGGCCAAGGAGGCCAAGATTCTCCAATCTGATAGAATTGAAGTTAGAACCACCATCAGGGTTGGCTCTAGCTATTTTGCCGCCCCAAGCACGGCGGCACGCCACGGGGGGGCGCTCTGCCGCTCACCGGTCCCGCGGCTCTGGTGGACCTCCCGCAGGCGTGGTCACTGGTAGGACCAACATGTTGGCCTTAAGGGTTAGCAGAGGAGTGGATATCTCATAGAGCTTTGCTAACACTAATTTCAATTACTATGAAAACAGTTTATTTTTTCCATTAAATGAAGTGATATAAATCATTATCTAATGACTTTTCCCTACCATCTGAACAGAAACCTAGTACTTTTAAGATCTAGCAGTGAACTACTTGTTATCAGTACCAAAATGTTCAATCCATGAATGATGTCAAGGTGTAATGGAACTAAGACACCATTAAAGTGTAGAGCTAGTTCATCTGCCTTTACTGTGGATCCAGAAAGAAATGTGATAAGTTTGTGCTTTTCCTGGGCCTTTACATTAAACTCACTAAATCTCCATAAATCTGTGGTACACTTTCACTTGCTCTCTAGAATTTGATGTTAACTGGCTCCAACAAATGCTTGCATTTATTGACAGTAATTGGTTCCAGCAAAACAGGACACTAATTGCCTCTGGCTTGCCAATATTTTAAAAATCCATTATTATTTTATTTTGTATTAAAGTTTTTTTTTCTGTCTTGAAATATCTAGGTTGGATTCTGTATTAGGTTTGTTGGTCCTTGGAGAGGCTGCCAAATTAAACTTGTCCTGCTTGAAGGTTTTAATGGATCTAGTGAGAGATTTTATTTCAAGCTCTGTGTCTCTTCAGAAGCAGGTAACAGCAGTCCTAATTTAGATGTAGCAAGAAAATATGTTTGTTGCAAACACTAAATTGGATAGAAGCAAAGCATTTATTTTCTTTACTATTTAAAACTGCAAGTCATGCTATTCTAAGTACTGTATTTTGAGATGGAGATAGAATGAGCAGACCAGTTATTTCAATAGAACAAACATCTGGAAGCGTAACTCTCCTATTCTTTAACCACTGTGCGTGTCTGGTGAATAATTATTTCTTCTACTGTACTACGCACTCACTTCTGGGGCATTAATATGACAAAATATGACATCAGATTACAGTATACGACTTTGCTCCTATTGTGTACTATACAGTACTTTTGTTAGAACTTGGATTTTGTCACAGACTGTCTAGGTATTTGATGGAAGTTGTATATTTCTACTAACAGAAAGACAACTGCATGAAAAATCTATCATCCTGGCGCTGGGAAATAGGCTACATATACACCACTGTGCTCAGAGACGTTTGTTTAAGTGGTATTACCTCAGATATACAAAAGACAGCTTTTCTTGGGTTCTGTGATTGTACAAAACCACCTAAGCATCCAGAAGAATTAAGTGGAGCAAGTTTTGTTGACCTTTTGCACTACAGTCCTTCACATGATCCACTTGACTGTAAGTACCAAATAAGAACACTTCCCCCTCCCCGCCCCACATATTCCTGCCAATTTTAGAAATATAGTAAGCACATGAAAAAAGTTCAGCTACAGAAAACTCAGTTTGGTTCCCAGTCTTCACTTCCCTGACTGTTTGGGGATAATTTGCTGCTTATTATTTGCCCTAGGGTGTTCTATGTAATATAAGTAATATAAGAATCCAGGAGTATTAACAATATTGTATTTACATTGTAATTATTCTGAGTCATGTATTCTTAGATGAATAAGTGGTAGTTACAGGTATCAATGAACAAAAGCAAAGCACAACTGCACTGTAACTTCAGTGTAACTACATGGTAAATTACAGTATACTATTCCCGGCTCTTCCAATAGCCTGCTGCATGACCTTAGGTAAGTCGCTTAAACTTCCTTGCCTCAGTTTTACTATCTGTAAAACAAAGGTAATAATACTGACCTCCATTTGTAAAGTGCTTTGAGATCGACTGATGCAAATTGCTCCATATAAAAGAGCTAAGTATTATTATTCTTATCTGTGACCAAGAAATTAAATGAATAATGAATAAGAAACGAGAAACAGAAGCTCCTCTCTCTTTGTGTAAACTCTCAAAATTACCCATTACCAATTCTTTAACACCTTTAATTTATTTTACATGGGTGCAGAAAAGATTAATATATAGTAAAACCTCTCTCTTTCTACCACATCAGTTTAATATATAATCTGGACATCTAAATATGTGGACACATGACTCATATGTGCACACAAGTGATTGTGTTTGCAAATATCATGATTGCATACACAGTTATACCATAGTTACATACAAATTGGATAAAGATAGAAATGGCTGGTCACCTAATTATCCTTGGAATGTGCAATTGCAGGATCAGTGCCTGCAAATGGAGGACTTGCACACACTGTCATGGAAGCACTGTTGCATATGCATATTATGTGCACATATCTGGCTAAATACTTGAGTTTTTAGCCTAGTACATATGGTAGATTGGAGTGATTACATTTCAAGGAAATAAAGGACAGGTTAATAGAAAAATAAAGGATAAAACTTGTTTTTACGGGAACTTCGTATTCATGGACCAAAAATCATATATTACTATAACATTGTGTGACCCCTTTGCATTATTATTATTACTTTAAAACATGCTTTTTATCTTATCAGTTGCTTCTTAGTAGTTCTACTGAATTTACAATAACTCAGATAGCACCTGTTGCCATTAGAAGTTTTAACTACCCAGAGAATGCTATGTCCATGACGTATGCCAGTGAAATCTGAATAAGTATAAATATTTTAATTTTCAACTCTAAAAATTAAATCTCCTTCATTCCTCCTACCACCACTTTTCTGTCACTACTGTACTACTCCATTTATACCTTATGCATAGTACACAGATATGCATTTATTGCAGGTAAATGATCATTTCCTTCTTTTTAACCCCCTATCAAAGTTACTTGCTCACTGCTCAGATCAATCAAAAGGCTTTGTATGGCTCTTTTTGTATCTCCTCCTAGGAAAGGTAGTAGTCTTCTGACTCCTTTTGTCATGGCTTTCAGAATCCATTCTCCTTTTCTTTTTGTCAGATATGCTCAGGGAAAAAATGTATTACACAAAAAGTCTATTATTAACCATAATATTTCTCTAATAGTCCTATGCATCCTAAATGATCTTCCCACATAGCAATGTTGGTGACATCTGTCATAAAAATAAAACCAAATATATGTGTGTTTCATTTTGGAGACATTCTAAAAAGCCTCACCACCTTTACTTGTCAGGCTTAAGAAAACATTATAAAAATCAACTTCTTAACAGCACATCTAACCTGGATTCGTAAAACTTCACTGTTTCTTTTTTCCCTTGCTTTCCCTTTGAGACTATAAGAAATGCACTGAACACAGGGGACTGAGGAAAGAGGGATACAAGAGAGATCTGTTACAACCTCTGCCTCTCTAATGCCTTTCTGGTATGTTGGGATGTATCATCACAACACACCAATCACTGCTGGTGCCATTAAGGAACTTCCATGTATGTTTCATTCCATAGGGAAGCCCCAGAGCTGGGTGAGATTTGGAATTAGGAACCAGCCTGAATTCAGCAAAGGCACAAGAGATCAAAAGATGGGGGGAGTCAGGGTCAAGGCTTGTATTGGAAAAGAGTGAGAAACTGGCCTGGCCTGGACACACGAACGGTTTTGGATTCAATTTTGGGGGAAACTAGAGGTATAGATTTTTTGAAGGATATATCTGGGGAGGAGGGAAGAGGGAGGATGATTAAGTCAGTTGAACCAAGCAAATCATATAAAGCACTCAGATACTACAGATTTTAAAAGGTTCAGGAACAGTGTTGTGGTTTGAACCACTTCTTATTTGATAAGAACTAACTGACCATCTGTAGTGTTCACATCCCATGAATAATTTAGGCAAAAATGGGCATTGAAGGACAGTGAAACCTGAGGACTAACTGACTGAACCCACTTACCTGGAGACACGCAGATGGACTGTGGTTAAGAAAAGTGCCATGGAATTGTTAATGAACATACATTGTCAGAATATGGGCTTTATATCTCTTCCAAAAAGAAATAAAATAAATAAATAAATAGGATACTCGCTATAGCACCCTACCAATAATCACACAGTGTTAGGGCATTGTTTGAGTATTCATTCAGGGCAAAGAGTGACATCTACTGAATGTCTTACAGCTTCTGGGTTTTTCCCTAGAGGTCTCTTATCAAAATAATGACCACCTCGGGCTCTGCTTAGCTAGTTAGACATGATGAGATAGTATTCTAAGGCTCTCCATATAAACACAGCATATACACACACACATCTGTAGATTTATTGCTTACCATGGGACTGAGATACTGGGCCTGTCAGAGTTCCCAGCACAGGGCACAATGCCCGTTTTACCACTTTGTTGAAAAGCTGAGCCTTCAAATTTTTCCTGAGCTGGCATGGAGCAACATTATCTGGATCTGAACACCCTTTGGTAGCTTACAAAATAACTGAAGATGACAGGCCTCCATCATCGCTGTCTCATCAATCATAGCAACAATTGCAGAGCTCTTGTGAAGTGGTATTAAACTCTAGCTTTGAGCGCCTGTCCTCTACATTTACACCAGGATTTCTACACAGAGACTCCTGAAGGCTAAAATCATGATCAAGGGAAGATATAAAAACCAGAGAAAAGTGTCACATTGATTTCTGAAAGTAAAAAAGTAGACCTTTTTGAAAGTTATACATTCCTACCTCTTTGTTATCCCCAAGAGAAACTATCACTGGGGAAGGAGCATACTAAAATCAAATCACATCTTTTTGTTCTTTTGAACACTATTAACTCAGAACATTGTGATTGGGTTTTTTTCTTCTCTGATTGTAAAATGGGTTTTCACTTTTAGGAAATTAAGGTAGAATATAAAGATTTATCTTAAGTCAGTGTAAATCTTCAAAACATACTACTATGTTCCTTCACCACAGAAGACAGATCCTCAGGAAGAGATACAAACAACAGCAATGAGAAAAAGGCAAGCTAAAAACAGTCACCTTGTGGTAATAGACATAATATAGCCCTAGAACTGTTATGTCTCCAGGATACAGAAACCTATTACTGCATGTACAGTCTACTTGTATTTTAATAAACACGTTACATATACAGGACTGTTGACTCACTTGATCTCCCTCTAGTTAAAATTTTCCAACTTGGTATGGCCAACTACACATTCTAGGACCCTGCCAACAACCTCAAGCAATAAAACTATACACCTATTCAATCTAGTGGGAGTCATATAGGGGAGATACATATAGTAATCTCAATAGATGTAGAAATAAAACTCATTATAAATATCTATGGCAGTGATTCTCAACTTTTTTCACACTATGTTATAAACAGAAAAAATTTCAGTAGCCGTCCTCCCATAAGTTACAGCAGCCTCTCCCATCTCACCAGTCAGAAAGTGAGGGTGATAGCAACTCTCTGTGATTTAAGGCCAAATTCTGAAATCCTTACACAGTTTTCATTTAAGTCTTACTTGGACAAACTCCTATTCAAGTCAGTGGGAAGTCTCTTTCTGTATCCAATCCAGTATTCCTGACGCTGCTGAGAAATCACACAGTTGGTTACCATCAAGAAGGCAGTTCTATTCTAGCCTAGCCCAGTTCTTAGCTTGTGTAAGTAAAGGGATGCCTCAACACATTAGCTTCACTACAGCAGCTCTCTCTTCACCACCTCGGTTCTTCAAATCTTAGCTAGCCATTTCTCTGCTAGATTATGCTGGGACTCATTTCTTGTCTCCTCCTCTCTCCTGCACCATCCTCCAGAAGCAGCAGGACCCCTGCTAACCAACCCCTCCCTCCATCTGGGGGACTTCATTTGCATTCTGATGAAAGTGGCTTTGCCTGGTCTGCTTCCACACTATGCATGCAGTTGGCGCCTATTTCTCACACTGCTCATGGCTTGGTGTTAATCCACTCTGTCCAGGAAGGACCCACTCAGCGAGACTGCCAAGATGTCCAACAAAGATGGAGTTGGGTAGGCTCTGCTCCTCCTGGGTGTGTCTTTTTTCCATGTTCCCAGTGTGTTCCTTGGCCCCACTTTTGGCAGCCGCATAGAAGATTTCATTGGAACAGCTAGCAATGCTTATGGCCAGAAGAGGTATTTTCCTAGTCTGTTGTTCTCAGCTCAAATGCTGACATTCATATGGGCATCATTATCTATTCCAGCTAAGGTTTGCAGTCAGTCCAGCTGTATGTCATTTGTTTCAGTCAGCACATGAATGTTTTATAAATATTCATAACTGCTGATTGTGTGAGGACAGGTATATGAATACTGCCACAAATCATGGACTTGAGTTCAGCTGTCCAGTTTTAAGTATTCCTCTGAGCCAACTTGTCTTCCTGGAAAATCACAAGAGTCCACAAGTCAAGAAACAGAGACCAACCAAATCAAAATATACAGGAAAAAAAAAAAGTATGCCAACACAATCACTTGTCTGCTCTTGACTGCCTGGCATGCTCCCCTCAACACAACAAGAATTTGTTTGGGGGTCAGTTGGTGAAATATTTTGTTTTGATAATGGCAATTTTGAGACAATTTTTTAGACTTAAGAAGTACGTAGTCTTGTATGAAATGCAGCTACCCTTAAAATCCCTGTGGCTGCATTTTCTTTCAGCAGTGGTGTCAGAATTAAATAACAAATGTCTAGGAAAATATTGATCTGAATTTTGCAATACTGAGTTTCACTGCCTATACCACAGCAATTTGCTATCTTTCCTGTACAGTTCAAACATTTGCTAAAACTATTAATCACTGTTGTATATAATAAGGTAGTGTCAGTACTCTCCTAGGTGCTTTACAGAAATGTGGGAAGACAAACTCCCTGCCCCAAGCGTTTACATTCTGAATACGCAATATATAATTGCACAAGGGATAGGATGGGATTTAACAAAAACCTGTATTTAACTAGTCAAGCACAGAACGCATCAGGTTAATTCCATGATTTAATATATACTTATTTATCTCTGCAGGGTGGAGTGCAGATTACAGGCCTTTTGATAATTTAAAAACTTGCAGCAGTTTACAAGTTGAGTGCCTAAAGTTAGGCTTCTAAATCCATACTTAAGTGCCTAAATAAGTGGCCTGATTTTCAGAAGTGCTATTTTGAGGGTTTAGGTGCTGTTCCTCTATATAGGAGTACATTTCATTGTAACTAACTTACCTAGTGTTTCACACAGAGAGTAAATTCTTGCACCAGGATAAAATCCACAGCTCCTGCTTCACTCCCTGTTGCCTTATCTCCTGGACCATTCCATTTTTTTCTAATTGCATATTAGGATTTTTTCCTATAATGTTTATGTAAAAATACCTCTAGGAAGTTTTTAAGTGACAAAGTTAACACTTGCTGAAGCTAGCACAACTGTCTTTCAGGAAGGCATAGAGAAAAATCAATTGCCATTTTGCCTGTGCTCATGTTATATCAGAAGGCAGCAGAATTTATAAACACTGATCAAGACTTCAGCCTCTCTCATTTTCAGAGAGATCACTGTGTGGGAAAATGTGTCTCATTTAAAATTTACTTGATATAATAATTGTCTTGACTCTTGCATTAGAATTGCATTGGGGTGATTACAGCTGTTGCTGAATTTACCACTGGCATTTTTGTTTTCAGTGCATGCTAAATTAACAATACGCTAAAAGACCAGAAAATGGAATAACCAGAAAACTCAGAATGGTTCTTTTCAGGTCCCTTGAATGGCAAATCTTTCTCTCTCTCTTTCTTTCTGTTAGGGACTTCTGCTGCTGGGGCTTTATGCATTTTTGCCAGAGTATTCACTTGGTTAGCTGTCAGGAGCAGATTTCCTTTCAATATATTTAAAGCAACATTTTTGATAGCTGCCACTAGGTCATCCAAAGCAGAACAGAAGAGTGCCTTGTGATGCTGCAGGGGATCTGGATGAGTAGTTTTATAACAGTCAGGTTTCTCAGCAAATGTCTAGACATGATTATTAGATTGCAGTCCACTTTTTATGACAGTTCTAACATACTGCCATCTGTCTTTATAAGAAGAATTTCTCTCTCTATATATATTTTGCATTAACTGTGTGCCATTTGGGTGCAATAAGTTCTCACAAATATTCTTCTTTGAGAAGACTGTAGCAGAGTTTAAATCAACAAGTGAAGAGCCATATGGCTCACTTGTTAAATCATCAATGGCTTTTAAAAAGGAATTGTGACTTGCCAGAGTTTAGTTTGCTGGATGCTTTTATTATTTGTAATTTATCTTGTGACTTTTAGAGCAAACCATATTCAGACTGATGATTCTTCTGTTGTGCTGGTAATATATTGTTCCACATTGAACAAAGATTTAGAGCTTGAAAAGAGAGATGGTTTGTGCAAAACACTTATCTTTTATGAAAGTGAGATATATTGATAGTGAATGCTACATAATGGCTATATTTTCACCATTGTATTTTGCTATTAATTGTCATCTTTATGGTAGCACCTACAGTCTGCACACACTCAGGAAGTCACAGCCTCTTATCCTGCAAATTGATCTGACCAGGGGGCGGGAAGGGGGGAGAAGACTTCTGTTCCCTGAATATCCCCATTGACTTCAAAGTACACATTATATACTTTGACAAAAAAATGGTTAAATCCACATCAGCTATACTCAGCAGCCCCAAGCTATCCATTATTAGTTGGTCGAAGCTCTATTTCTGATTGAATACTCTTTGGCTAATGTATTATTCAACAGATATTGGTGAAATTAGACTAATATATTTACAAATATGTTTTCTGTGATTTTCTCCACTTCTGATGCTTGTAGCTAAATATATTTATTTATACAGCAATCATACTCAGAAAGTTTCTTCCACTCTCAGGGATATTTCTGCTTTCAGTTGATTTCCCAGCTAAGAACTGGAATGTCTCCGAAAGCAGCGGAATCTTTCCAAATGGAGGAAACTTAAGTGCCACTGCTGTAATTGTCTATGTGCATACCATTTATATGTGTGCAGTATATATGTGCAATTTGAATTCCCAGAGAAAACTCAGTTGTAGTTAGCAAATTAATAATTGAAATGTCTGGACACTCAGAGCTAAGGTTAAACTTACCATAAAGTATATAAATCCATAGCTAATGTACCCAAACTACTAAACTTTGTCTCTTTGACAATCCCAGCCTCTCATCTACCCTTCTTTTTAACTTTTATAGCTGCTTTGTAAGAAGTGATGTTGGATCACATCCAAAAACTCCAGTTTATATTCTCATGGAGTACCCTCCACCAATTTGGAGAGAACTGCTAAAAATAGTCCACTGGCTCCCATTCATTTCAGGATTCCATTTACAAATTTACTTCCTTAATTTTAAAACCTTCCATGGAGTTGATCCAGCCTCTTCGTGGACCTTTTTGTTCTTGAGTCACTACTCCACACCCTCTTTAAATCTTGTACTTGACCAGTTTGTTCCTTCATGCAATCTGCCCACCTTGGGCAGGGGAGCTTTTGCTGCAATTTCTGTAGCTTCCTGTAGCTCTCTGCTCATACTAGTATTTTTTCTGGTTGAAAAATCTTTTGTAAACACATATACTGCCTCTTCCTTTGCCTAAATTTCTTAATTTCTCTCATGCCCCATGTTCGTTTATTAATTTTAACATGGTTACAATGTGTAAAGCCTTTTGGGATAGTTTGTATGAAAGACTCTCTACAACACAAAATTGGATTATATATAGGTCCTGCATGGTGTCATTTATTTATTCTTATGGTTTGCATGATCTCTTTTTCATCTAATTAATTTTCCAGTGTTTGTTTTGTGCTCTCTCCCTATAATTATCAGTCACACCATGATTTTTGGTTCTCCGTATATCTTGTATTTGCTTTAGTGCAATATTATTTACACATTCACCTTATAATTCATGGCTGAAAGCACAGATTCAGTGAATACTTTCTTTACAAGGCACTGGCTACTAAATGTCCTCTATTGCTTTAATTTCAGATCCACTTTTGAAGGTCTTCAGTGCAACTGCTTAAGGTCTTACTGGACTGAAGTAATTCAGACAATATGGATTTGTGTCTCCTCACTGTTTTTGAAGTGCATTAGTTGTACCTCAGCCCCTAACACTGTCTGCTTGAGGCCTCTGGCCCAAGTGCTGCTCTTAGTTACACTGACTCAGTGTTTTGTGCCTGTTGTTATCCATGATGACTTATCAGTTATGAACCTGATTTACAAGATTCTGGATATCATTTGTGCTAGTTTTAAATTCTGTGAGGCTAACCTTGAAGCTGCAGATCTCCATGATGGTAACAAATTGAGTAACAGAGCTGTCCCCTAGCAATTAATAATTCTCAAACTGCAAACAACTCATGACTTGCTTTTGGGAACTCTGTTTGACAACAAGTACATGTGAAGGGATGTAGTGCCCAAAACAAATGATTACCTTCAAAAATAGGAAATACAGTAGTGTTTGCTGGAACTGATCAATGACTTAATAATACCATTTGCATATACATTCATTCATTCTTATAATTTTATGTTTTTTTGTGTTGGTAGACCTGAATGTTTTGTGGTCTAGTGTCCAAAAGATTCAGAATAATACTTTTATTTCCAATAGCTTCAAGCTATGCATATTTCATGTTTGTAAGACACAGCCTACAATAGTGTGGGTTTGTTCCAGAGTTCATGCTACATTAATCTTACTTCTAACAAGGGCATCTCTTATTTAACATTTACAAATCTGAATATTTTGTGCACAGTTCCCCTAAAAAGTCCTCTTCCTGAAGTTCACTAGGAATACACAGTGGCACTAGCTTCTATAAAAAAACTGTCTCAGCTTTTGATATGGCAAGGTGTTCAGCACCATCTGACAGTTGCTCAGCCTTCTGAGCTCTTGTTGACTTCAAAGGGAATTAAACATGCTACTGAGCACCTTTCAGGAGGTACTCAGCATACTGCAGGACCAGGCTGCTAGATAGCAAGTGAGCATTACCTGATTATTTGAAATGTCCCTTAGACTACTTATAAGGGAGCGTAGGGGACATTATGAATGTGGAGGTAGTGTTATTTAAAACAACATGGGAAAGGTTTTTAGGGCAACCACTCCAATTTAACTTGTTTGGTTCCTTTGAAACTTTAAATGCTTTTATGCTTATCTGAAGTCTCCCACCTTCTGTTCCAAACAGAAAAGGGAACGGCAGTATTTTTTCGTAAGAGCTGAACAATAGTGCACTGAGATCAAATCATTTTGCAAGTCTGGAATACTGTAATGGAGGCTTATTTCCATTAACAGGCTTAGGCATCTTAACTTGACACGTAATACCTCCCACTGCATTTTCCCCTCCTTTCCCAGACCCCCACTCCCGCCTCCCCACAGAGTCTTCTTAGTCAAACTCACATATGCCAAAAAAATCCATGAACTAAGAGATTTGATTATTTTGTTCCAAAATCAAGTATCCCCTGTAGGATGGCTGAATTCACTAAGCCTAGGTCTCTGCAACACTTCCCACAAAAACCTAAAGCGTGCTTTTCTGTAGTATATTAACTCTGCATTTAATAAAGCGTTTCTGTTTCTTTTTCTCTTCCTAAAATAGATTCATCTGATACCAAAATTGTTATATGTACCACATGCTAAAATATAATTATTTGCAGGTGAAGAACTATTCTGGGTTATTCACTATGGTGTTGTTTACAATCTGGTTGTGATGTGCAATGAACTCTGTGGGGATGTGAGTCGAGAAGGCTTAAGGAATGCAGTATGGAAAGCTTTACAGAAACAAAAGAACAATGAAAAGGATAGCCGAGTCCTGGAAGCCATCAGAGTAGCTGAGGTATGTATAAAATCTAAGTAACTGGAACAGACCATCACTCCAGCCGGTCACCAGTGTAACATAATCTAAATGTTTATTTTTAGAGTGAAAAAAAAATGAGAATGCCTTTAATTAAAGGAACAATCTCTGAGCCATGACTAGTAGCAAGCACAATGGTTAGTGGTATTGGTCTCCGGAGCCTACTTTGATATTTGTCAGAATGTGGAGGTACTTTAATTTAAAATCGGTTTTAAAGGGTTACTGTTTAGGTAAAAATTGACTTATTTTAAGTTTGACACAGCAAAGAATATACTTTGGCTTCTAAATCCCTTAATATTTTGATTGGGTTTTTTATATAGACTCCACGTTATTCAAACAAACCAAAAATAGTGAATGAGTTTCTCTTTTTGGTTTGCTGATCTGCAGTTAACTATTATCAGTGATCTTCACAGTCCTGCCGATGTTGCTGGTGGCAGATGCCTAGGCAGGAATAAGAGACTGCTATACAACCTTTTGCTCAGATGGAAACAAAAAACTAAAAAGAATCATTGTGTTTTCTAAGGTCCAATCCAGCTCCCATGGCAATCAGTGTTAAAACTGCTATTGATATCAACACTTTGGGATTATTTATTATGTGAACTACATTATTGCCTAGAGTCCCCAACTGAGATCAGGTCCCCATTGTGCTAGGTAATGTACGAACACATAGTAAGAGGTAGTCCCTGCCTCAAAGAGTCTACACTTCAAGTAGACAAGAGAAACAAAGGGTGGGAGAAAGGGCGTATTATCCCCATTTTACAGATGTGGAACATAGACACCAAGATAAAATGACTTGCCCAAGATCATACAGGAAGGTCTGTGGGAGGGTCAGAAATGGCACCCAGGACCCTGAATCCCAATCAAATGCTTTTATCACAAGACTGTACCTTTTGAAAAAAAATCCCAGACATCAGTGCTCACTAGACAATATCTTGGAGTTGTGTAACATTTCAAGGGGCACCAGGTAAGGTTATCTCCTATAGACATCATTGTTAACTCTATCCACTGAGCCTTTGAAAGTAGCTCTTCAGAGTTAATGAAGGAAGGAAATCAGGGGACTTAACAGGGAGCACAAGGAAAAAAACTCTTCTAAATGCTGATACTGATATTTTATTTAACTTAATGAAAACAGATGCTTTCATTCTGTAACTTCTTAAACTGTCAGCTATATTTGGCTATATCTCAGAGCAGAATATTAAACGGGAAACAGTGTCTGTCCATACCTACAGGATTTAGCCTGCCACATTTTCTCCACAGAAAAGAAGTAGGTAAAAGGGCAACATCACTGGGACTTAAGAATTTGGCAATTATTGTTTTAAGTGTGCTTCAGAGGATGAGTTCTTTGAATGTAGACTCCGTTCTTCATAAAATAGAAACAGAATTACAGAAGCAGGACAAGTTACAGTTAAGACAGGTAAGGAAGATAAATGTGCTGAAAATGGTGCCTGCAGAAAAGTTAAATTATGTATTAAATTCTCTGCCCAGTCCTATTATCTTAGGAAATTAGATAAGAATGTCTGATTTATTTAACTGGGATGAAAATAGGCCTAGGAGATTAAGTATTGAAATCTTTGATAGCCTAGAGAACACAGGGGGATTTGTCAGCTATTCACTAGATATTCTTGGACATTTGCCTTTGCTCAACAGAATTAAGGCATGTCGTTTACCTTTTCCTGCACAAGTGCATGTGGAGTGAGGGGATGGAGGTGGGGGATAGGGGGAGGAGGAATGCTCAGACTAGCACTCCTTGAATGCTGGTGGCAGGCAGTTTCACACCCAGCAGCAACCCAGAATAGTAAGGAGCATAATGAACTGGGCTTAAGGCACGGCTATAAACCCTCCCATTTCTAGCATCAAGCATCTAGACTAGCATCTGGATAGTGGTGCTAGCAGGTGCAAGGAGAGGATAGTGGTGTATGGGAGGGAATATATAATGTACCTTTTACCAGCAGGAATAAGGATCATTATCCCACATGCTTCCCCCAGTGTTCTGAGATCCTCTCAGCAAAAACTACAGAGCACTTCCATTCAGCTCCTACAGGTATATCTACACACACAGCACTCACTCTGGGATCGAGTTTATAGTATGTTCCTTAAGTTAACTAGCACCTCAGCACAAATAGAGGTCAAAAAGGTACATTTTGCCTCCTTCTCTACTTCAGTTCCAGTGAATCACATTGCATGATAATTGATAATTTAGTTTGCTTGAATGGCCTACCTGTATGTGTACAGAAGATCTCCTGTGGACCATGCTTAGAGGTGTGGCACATGACAACCTTTGCCTAAAGAGAAATAATACATTCTTCTTCGAGAGATGTCCCTGTGGGTGCTCCACTTCAGGTGTCGGCGCGCCCCTGCGCCTTTGATCGGAGATTTTTTACAGCAGTACTCCTACCGGCCACGCATGCTTAGAACCTGTCACTCATTCTGAGGGTGTTACTAGAGAGCATGCACGGCTGGTACCCTCAGTTCCTTCTCTATCGCCCCCGGCTTGAGATGGAGCTCAGCAGACTCCTTAATATTTCTTTCCTCATCTTAAAATACGGATATTCAGATCTAGTACTTTGGTTCAAACGTCTAAAAAGGTGTCTAGGTTCTTCTCATGGCCTTTCTGTTGGTGGATCGCAGTGAGGAGATGCTGGCTGATTCCTACTTATTCATAGTAGCAGGTGTGACCAATTAATTGTGTTAACTGGCTATAAGGAAGATGGGGAGGGCTCTTTAGGTGGAGGGGCTGGGGAGTAATGATAGGGAGGATGTTACACCAAAATTTATTTTAGAGGGATCTTTGAATCTTTTATAGAATCAGAGATATTTAGGGCTGGAAGAAACCTCAAGAGATCATCTCGTCTGGCCCCTTCTGCTGAGACAGGGCCAAGTGTACCTAGACCTAGAGAGATGTTTGTCTAACCTGCTCTTAAAAACCTCCAAGGATGGGGAGTCCACAATCTCTCTGGGAAGTATATTCCAGTGTTTAACTACACTTATGGTTAGAAAGTGTTTTGCAATATCTAACCTAAATTTCCCTTGCTTCAGATTAAGCCTCCTTACTTCTATCTTATCTTTAGTGGACATGGAGAACAATTGATCACCATCCAACCCACCTCTGCTTCCGGCGGCAGCGCGAGGCCCCTGGGTGCTGAGGGCGCACAGGCTTCCAGTTGCCTGCCTCAATTGTGGCACCTATCGGCACGCGAGCTGGAATGCGGGCCGAATGATTATAGCACGCGGCGGCGGCATCCGCGAGCCTGCTATTCAATAGGGCACGGGCACGCAACCTGCTGGGCACCGCTTTGGCTAGCTCGCTCCTTGGGTCACGGAGCCCAACAAAAAACTCCGGTACCAGCCCAGGCTTCCTCACAGGATCTCTACTCTGCCTTCGCCTATGACTGCCCCACTGTTGCAATTCACCCCATTCAGTGACTTCCTAGTGTCACCCATGTTGCAGTCACCATTTCTGGGGATGCGCTTCTCTATGTCAAATGACTCAGGATCTGACCAGCCATCCTCGAGTGAGGAGGTATCTGAACCACAGGCGCTGTGCCACTGCAGACTGAATTCTACCCCAGAGCCCTGTCCCCCGCGGACATAGGAAACCTGTCCCACACCAATCTCAAGATCCCACCTCTTGGTGTGTGAATCCCTGGATGCCACCACCTATGCCTTTTCCATCACCATGGCAGTATTGGGCTCCTTGGACATCTTTCCCTCGGCAGCACTCCCACTACTCTACTCACTCTAGACGCGCACGTCTAAATCCTATGATGCCACTTGGCGGCACCCTCCCATCCTCAGGATCAATTTAACTCCAGCTTCTGATCCAGTACTACCTGACTTGCCAACTGAATCCAAACCTGAGGAGGCGTTACTTCCTTCCCTCCCCTGCCATCTGATGATTTGCAGAATTCCAAGATCTCTTCAAACGGGTGGCCAATGAGCTCAGAATCAGTTTGGAGGAGGTACCGGACCAATGACATGAGCTAACAGACATCCTGCAACCACCTTCGTCATCCAGGCTACTGGCCATTACCAATTAACTCAGCCCTTCTGGAACCTGCTAAATCCATCTGGCAGACTCCAGCCACAATCCAGCCTACCTGCAAACAGGCAGACCAGGAATACTTCATTCCCTCAAGGGCTCTGAATTCCTTTTCACATCCTGCGCCAAACTCTTTGGTAGTGGACGCAGCGAATCAGAGAACCAAACAGCAATATTTTCCGCCATACCCCAACCAGCAAAGATGGCAAACGCCTAGACCTGCTGGGTCGTAAGGTATATGCCTCTTCAACAATTGCAATTTCGGATTGCCAATCCTACATTACACCGCAATTCTAGCAAAGTACGACCATAAAACTATACTAAGTTTATGGACTTTATTGACCACATTCCAGCTGACAAGAAACAACAGTTTACAGCTTTAGTTCTCCGAGGGCAGATTATATCCCGGATGGCTCTGCAAGCGGCTCTGGATTCAGCCAATACTGCAGCAAGATCCACCGCTACCACGGTCGTCATGCGACGAGGTTCCTGGCTTTCCTCTTCTCTCTTTCCTCGCGAGGTTCAGAGCACCATAGAGGATCTTCCTTTTGATGGTGATAAACTCTTTGCTTCCACCACTAATGAAGTGCTGCACTCCATGAAGGACTCATGGGCAACGCTGCGATCCTTAGGTATCCAGACCCCTACAAACAGAAGGAGACAGTACAGATACCAACTTTACCACCGTCCGTGCTACCCCTCATATACTCAGCATTTCCCGAGAGCTCAGGATCACCAACAACAACGCCAGCGCCAGAGGTCCAGATACCAGCGGCGTCGCACCAATTCTTCCGGGATGCCCCAACCTCCTCAAAATAATAAGCAAATTTGAATCTTTGGTCGACGGCCTCGTAAACATCGCCCCTGTTTCAGTGCAGGTACTGCCCACAACTATCTTTGGACACCGTCTACAGCCATTCTTACACCAATGGCAGAATATTACCACCGACAAGTGGGTCCTAGAGGTCATCACAACGGGGTATTCCATCCCCTTCCTCTCCTTACCTCCCAGCCACCCACCCTCCCCATCTCTCTTCAGGGACACCTCTCACAAGCCACACCTCCTGCGAGAAGTACAACATTTTCTTCACCTGGGTGCGATCGAACTCGTGCCCGAATGCCACAAGGGGAAAGGATTCTACTCCCCTTATTTCCTAACACAGAAGAAAACTGGAGGATGGTGACCGATCCTCGACCTCAGGAGACTCAACAATTTCATCAAGAAGCAAAAGTTCAAGATGATTACTTTCACCACCATAATTCCAGCCCTGGAACAGGGCGATTGGTTTTCAGCCCTCGACCTACAAGACGCCTATTTTCACCTCACTATCCACCCAGCTCACAGACGTTTTCTCCGTTTTATCCTTGGCTCTACGCATTACCAATACAGAGTTCTACCGTTTGGCCTTTCCACTGCCCCCCGAGTTTTCTCCAAACTCCTCGCTGTAGTCACGGCCTACCTCAGGAAACAAGGGGTTATAATATTTCCTTACCTGGACAATTGCCTTCTCAAGGCCTCCACACACGCCAAAGCTCTTTGCTTCACAAAGATCACCGTCGAGTGCATTCAATCCCTGGGCCTGCAAATAAACGAGAAAAAATCCACATTAAGTCTTACCCAACACCTGGACTTTATAGGAGTAAGCCTCGACTCCACAACCGGATGGGCATCCCTTCCACCCGACCGTTTCAATACTATAAAGCTCCTGGCTACGAGGCTTCACAGCAGTCCTCGGGTCGCCGCCCGAGACTGCCTCCAACTACTGGGGCACATGGCCTCGTGCACTTTCGTGGTCCAGAATGCATGCCTCCACATGAGGTGCTTCCAAGCCTGGCTGGCCACGGTTTACAAACCAAACGTGCAGTCAATAAACAAACCATTGACCATACCTTACCAGGTCAAGGACTCTTTCATATGGTGGACAGCCCCCGACAACCTCTGTTCTGGAGTACCCTTCCTCGAGACTCCACCTACTGTGATGATGACAACCGACGCATCCCTTACTGGCTGGGGAGCCCATATCTCTCACCATACAGTCCATGGGCTATGGTCTCCTTCCGAGACCTCCCTACACATAAACGTTCTAGAACTTCAAGCTATCTGGAATGCTTGCCGTCATTTCCTCCCACTAATCAGGACTCAGCATGTACGCATAATGACAGACAACATTGCCTGCATGTTTTACGTCAACAGACAAGGGGGGGCTCGTTCCCACTCTCTTTGTTCAGAGGCCATGAAACTCTGGAATTGGTGCCTTGCGAATCACATCCACATATCAGCTGCGTACATTCCAGGCGTCCTGAACACCACTGCGACGAGCTAAGCAGACGTTTCCCTCGGAGGGCACAATAGGAGATAGACACAAAATCATCTCCACATATTCGCACTTGGTCACCCAACCCATAGATCTCTCGCCGACCCCAGAAAACATGAAATGCATCCAACTTCGGCTCCAGGGCAGACTGGCAAACACTCCCTAGGGATGCATTCATATCTCCTGGCACTGACCCTTACTCATGCTTTCCCCCAATACCATTGATCAACAGGGTCCTCACGAAGATACGAACGGATCGTGCCAGGATTAAACCTATCGCACCTTCCTGGCCGAGACAACCATGGTTCCCATTCCTCACCAGAATGTCAATTCAGACCTCCGATCTCCTTTCCCTCATCCCCAACCTCCTATCACACAGCGCGGCCGGCGTCTTCACCCCAATCCTCCCATGCTTCACCTCAAAGCTTGGTACGCTGCATGGTTCTCCCAACAAGAGCTAGACTGGCTCTGACCAAGTACAGAGGGCTTTTCTACCGAGCGATCGCAATCTCACCCGCACCACCTACCTCGAAATGGAAAAATTTTACAAAAAGTGCTCAAACCAAGCGGCTGCTCTCCGACCTCTTGACCTCTTCCCTGTATACTCCGTTACTATTGGACATGAAGCAATCTGGCCTGTCATCAGCCCCATTAGAGTCCACTTAGCTGCCATCACGACCTTTCACCAGTACAGTTGACATACCTCGTTTTTCGCTCATCCCATCCACCAAACGTTCCTGAAGGGTCTCAAATCCGGTATCCCGACCGTAAGCCACCTGTTTCTCCATGGATCTTCACCTAGTATTGTCCTGTTACCCACCAACCCTTTGAGCCCTTAGCCACCTGTCCTTTTGCACCTCTCATGAAAACAGCCTTTTTGTACCATTACCTCCGCCAGACGGCAGGGCGAATAGCAGCTCTTATGGCATATCCACCAATACCCTTCTTCTTCAACGAACAAAGTGACATCTACGTTTAGCACCCTAAACTTCCTTCCAAAAGACATGCTCCCTTCACCTCAATAAACCAATACATTTACAACTTTCTTCAGCATTACTTGAACTACACTAAGACCCACGAATGACCGCACGCAACCCTTTGAGCCGCGACTTGCACACCACTTGACGTACGGAGGGCCTTATCTTTTATTCTGGACAGAACAAACCCTTCCGAAACTCTCTCTAGACTCTTGTTCTCTATCGCAGACCGCTCAAGGCATGGCATCCTCACTCAGAGCTTTTGAAAATGATCTCTGATTGCATACGTCTCTGTTATAAGATAAAGAACGTTACACCTCCGGACTTGATCAGGACACATTCCACTAGATCTGTAGCTACCTCTCTAGCCTTCCTACGCAAAAGTACCCTTGTCAGACATCTGTAAGGCGGCCACCTGGTCCTCCCACCATACATTCGTACTCACTTAGCCTTATCCAACCCCCTCCCTACACTCATTAGCAGGGCATGCTGTCTACGGCATGGTCTGCCAGCCCGAAGTCCCTACTCTTGAGATACACTGCTTTGAAGTCACCTTGAAGTGGAGCACCCACAGGGACATCTCTCAAAGAGAAGGAGGTTACTCACCTTGTGCAGTAACTGACGTTCTTGGATGAATGTCCCTGTGGGTGCCTCCACTACCCACCCTCCTCCCCTCTACTTCGGAGTTGGGTAGCCTCGTTGTAGAGAAGGAACTGGTACGGCCGTGCATGCTCTCTAGTAACACCACTCAGAATGAGTGACAGGTCTAAGCAAATGCTGGCTGTAGGAACTGCTGGAAAAAAATCTCCATCAAAGGCGCAGGGCGCACAACACCTGAAGTGGGCACCCACAGGACACTCATCTCAAGAAACGTCAGTTTACTGCACAAGGAGTAACCTCCTCGTCTTTATTAATTAAATTCAGATGATGGTGTAACAGGTGCGACGTTCTTTTGAAGTCAATGGGCAATGTTCATGCCTACACTAATTTTTTCCTATAGAAGAAATGTTTCTCAGGAATAATATTCCAGCGTTACAGGAATCACAAAGGATTCAGTAGAAACTTTGCAAATGGAAATAATCTTCCCCATGTAATACATAACAGGTAGAAATAGATACAGATGTAACGGTTGCAGTAAATGAATTTACTGTGTGCTTTAAGGTATTGCAAAATAAATAAAAAATTTAACTTGCTAAACAAAAGTATCGGTTTTTAGCAATTAAGATGTTTTTCCTAGACTATGACCTTTTTTGTGGATGCCCTATCACCTGAATATACTCAGGTGTGGAGTGGGTCCACAGCCTTTTTCCACGAGGAGCAAATGTGCAACGCACCTCCCTACAACCATAGGAACTTTTACAGAGACCTTTGGGAGAGAGCTCATAGAATTCAGAGGGTTCTGGGCCAAATGCCTATGTACACAGTAAGCTGCCTTTAGGTGCAATGGTGAGGTTTTTCTTTGCTTGAAACAGTACCCTTTCAAGCTGGCAAAGTAAGGAAGTTTAGTTGCAAGACAAAGCATTCACAAGTTCATGGAAAGGTGAAAGAACTGAACACACAAACTGCTTAACTTAGTGCACTGAATGTCACGACCTGGCTCTGAGTGTCTTGAACTTCCATTCAGCATGGGTGTGCTCAATAGCTAAATGGATTCTTTCCTCTCAGCATGCTGAAGTATACCTCTTACCAGACATCTCAGCATAAAACAGCTTTTCAAGGTCTCTCCAGCCACCAGTCAAAAGACTGAAACCTGCTCTGTAAATTTTAAAAGCTAGCGAGAGACAGGCACTGAAATATTTACCCCCAAGTAATTAGATTGTTGCAGATATTAAGCTATGATAATGTAACGTTTCAGTGTACTTTGATTAATTGCAGAAGACTTTTTCAGAAACTCTGTATCCAATTTTTTATTACCATTCCCCTCTTTCTCTTTTGTAGCTGATATTTCTGATTTCCTACCAAACAGCAGCCTAGAAGATTTACTGAGGAGACTCTCTAGGCTACTAGAAAACTGTGGAGAAAAACCTCTCTACGATTGTTTATTCCTATCAGTTCTTAAGAGAAAACTGGTGCTCTTTTCAAGTGCGTCATCTACCCTTCCTTTCTGGGCAGGTTTGTGCAACACCTTACTCCACACTGGAACTGATTCACAGATGAGTAGTCTCCAAAATAGTGGCATAGGAACAGTGACCTGGGATGCTATCCAAACTCCCCAAAACATTAGATGCCACAGCACTTCTACACAGATGCTCTGGAGTGCAGAGAGAGGTTTAGAGGCAGAGCTGACTCAAATTATGTAGTGCAGGACTGTGATATAGGTATGCAAAAGGAGCAATGCTTGGGGAGAGCTTGCATGACAGCAGCGTATCACGCACCTCTGGCATAGTCCTCAACTCCAGTGAGGACTCACCATAGAAAGATACCCAAGCATTAAGGATAAAGAAGAATACAAGGCACGTGTCTCAAGGGATGGTACAAGAACTCCATGGCAGCTAGAAATTCATTCTGTCCTTGCAGTGAGGCCAAATCCATTCCCTCAAGCATCTCACTTCTCAAATGTAGTTGCCCTGACTTGTCATATCAGACATGGACAGTGTCCTCATATGACAAAATGCCATGTTCATACCAGCTGTAGATTTTACTATTCCTTCGTAGGAATTAACAACAATGGATGAATACTCCAAGCATGTACAGAAGCGTGTTGTGCTTGATGCAGTTTATTGTCAAGTGATGTGATTTCCTTTGTGCCATTGTTTGCACCACAATTCTATGCAGACAGACTGAGGGATGCAGTTGAGAAGCATTCCTGCTCTCTTACAAGAAGAAGTGTATGCCATGCTGAGGCAGAGGTGGGGAATAATGGTGGGATTTGTAATCATCCTTATTTTTGCTGGAGATGATCTGTCACCATTAACTATCCTTGTGACTGTACCATAACGATCCCAGTGGGTTCCTCAAACAGTGATTGGCCCTGACTTCTCACAAGAGGCAGCTAGCACCAGGCTATGGCCAGTTAAAATGCTTAAATAGTCAATAAGCAGCCCTGCAATTTCCCCCCCTCTTGCTAATACATTGCTAATGCTAATACCAAACAAATAAACCTGCCACCCACTGCTTGCGTGTGCACACACACACTGTGACTAACTATGGCTGTATACAGTAAGTAGTTGTGTGAAGCAGTCAAACCTGTTGTAGTCACCTGGAGGTGCAGTTCGTGCATACTGCTGGGGCTGCACTAGCCCTTTGGTACAGAGACCCCTTCAAAAAATATCTGGTGGATAGTTTCCACAGGCACACTCCTATTATCGCCTCTGCAGGCAAGCCCACAGTGTCTGAGTTGCCTGTATTACTAGTGAAAGGCTGATTAGCACTTTGTAAAACATTTTGAAAGTTTTCACATCCCCGTAGGGTCACACTGGTTACAGATCTGGCACACGTGTGACATTTTTTACCTTGGGAGTGCCCTGTAACCCATTATTCCCAGTTTAATATAATTGTGACCCGCATATAAAGCATGCATGTAAGGTATCAGGGGAAGGTTATATCTGCGAAGTCACTGTTTTTATCTAAAACATGATTAATTAGTGCATGAGAAGTTATGAATGGTGTTGTATGGTTTGTCAGTAAAACATGCTGTAAATTGGGAATCAACCAGATAATAGCTCCACAAGACAACAGCAAGGAAAGTAACCAATGCCGGCAGGTATCAAACACCATCAACAAGCCACGGTCCAGCACGGCGCGCCAATTCAATGACTCAACTGCATAAGACCACACGGAGGGCATTGCTCAACCTGCCTGGACTCAGCAAGCCAACGAGACATGCCTGCGACTTGCATTCTTCAAGCAACATGGACTTAAGGGAAAAACATAACACCATGGCCCCATGCTTTGCCATTTCTCCTACTCACTCCTCTGCTACAAGTAACAAGGACACTCAGAAGACTGAAGACTCCAACAGAGGAGACAAATGGCCAGTTCAGTGTGAACTTGTGTACAGGTTCTTCCCCTTTGGGTGCCACCTGGAACTGGGTACCACTAGCCCACCAACACATCACCTGGGTTCCCTTAACCACTGACTTTTTGCGCCTGTCAAGCCCTCCCCAGCTCAGACGGCACTTTACAGACACATACAAATAGAGACACCACCCAGCTGCAAACTATACACACAGATGCTAGGATCAGCTCTTCATGGGAAGCTCAGCTAAGGAACAATCCATTACTCAATGTACCCCCATTCTGCGAGTGTAAACCCAAAATTAACCAGCCTTCACTGCACAGAGAACGTATAAGATAAGCCGAGAAATTCGCCCTACTCTCTCAATGCTGAGAGGAATATACACAGTTGCCCTAGTGATCGATTTCCAGACACACTGTTTGGTGATAAAAACACAGCAAGTTTATTAACTAGATTTTAAGTGATATAAGGGATAGCAAACAGATCAAAGCAGTACTAGCAAACATTAAACACAAATCTAGATTAATCTACTAAAGGAAACTGTTATAAGTAGCACATTCGCACACTCAAATGTTTTAGGCAGGACTGCACGAGAGTCTGAGGCAACTGCATTTGTTTCAGCTTAAAATTCCAGATCGATCTTTCACAGACAACTCCCAGACAACCCTTTAGCTGAGCTCAGCCCTTCTGTCCAGTCCATTTTTGTTCTTCAGGTGTTTCTCCAGCAGCCCTCTTTCTTGGTCGGAGTCAATGAAGAACAAAACATGATGATGTCACTCCTCTGCCTCTTAATAGTTTTTGCAATGGCGGGAATCCGTGTCTCCCAGTTTTGAGTCCCACCCCCCAGCAATGGAAACAAACACTAGTATGTATTATCATGTCAGTACCAGGTGACTTGGTCACATGTCCCTAACTCAGAGGCTGTTTGCACAATTCCCAGCGAACGGCTCTGGTGGGTGATTAGCGATCTTCCTAAGACCTATTGTTCTCTCCAATGGCATTCCCAGGAGCCAGCTAGACTGATTGCATCGGTCTAGTGGGGTTCCCAGGTGTAAACACATTGTAATAAATGCATACACAATATTCCTAACTTCAGATACAAAAATGATACATGATACAAATAGATAACATATTCAGTATCATAACCTTTTCAATGATACCTCACATGACCTATCGTGTAAAAATACATATAGATAGACCATACTTCATAATCTTATTGAAGACGATTGGGCTGTGGTCAATGTGGCTGCGATGGTGTGTCATTCAGGGTTGCTTCCAGCTGCTGCCACAGATAGCGGAGATAGAAGACCTCAATTTTAAACTGCCCAATAAATCCAGAGACTGATTTCATAAGAATGTGGCCTTTTATTGTTGACGAAGCACGGTAATAGCACCTGGGCAGATTCTACGAGGATACTAAGACATGTTATGCTCGATGACTGACAATAGACGCAGCTCAGTCAGTGGCGGACTTCCACTGCCCTCTAGCTGGCAAAGATACTCCCTTGAGATTCATCTTTATACTCCGATACAAACATATAGTGCTGCCCCTGAACACGCAGTATCCACCCATCATCTTGTATAGTTGCGTTCAATCAAAACATCTCTTACATACTGTCATCCTAGGACCGTATCTTTTAGGAGAGTCAGGTGTTCCTGTTATCCTTGGGAAATGTTTGGTACCAGTCTTGATACTGGGATAATTCTTGATACCACTTGATATCAGGTGTATTGCGTGAGCAACTTGATACTACGTCTTAGAATATGTATTTCGAATATCATCCTTCTTCCAAATTCTGTGACAGGTCCCTGCCGCATACCAGAACATCTAGTAAAAGGACTTAGTTCCAGCTCTACTGCCTACTATGGGTGTAGTCTCACCACCTGCATGACTATGAGCTGCAATATCCAGTGGGCGTGAGGAAACTGCTTATCTAGAACAGAGGCAGGCAAACTTTTGGCCTTGAGCCACATTTGGTTTCCAATATTGTATGGAGGCGGGCGGAGCTGTGCCTCCCCAAACAGGCAGGCATGGCCCTGCCCCCTATCTGACCCCCCTGCTTCTCCCCAGCATGACGCCCCTGGGACTACTGCCCCATCCAACCCTCCCACTTCCCTGTCCTCTGAACTGCCCCCCTTGCCCATCCACCTCCCCCATCTTCCTGACTACCCCCCGGACCCCTGTCCCCATCCAACCCCCCTGCTCCCTGCTCCTCTGACCACCAACAGTATCCCACATCTCTACCCCGGATCAACCACCCCAAACCCCCTGAAACTAAATCAACCCTCCTTCCCTGCCCTGCCACCACATGCCTGGCAGCACGTGGCTGCGGGGGCGCTAATACTGCTCTGCCTGCTGGAGCCAGCCATGCCACCGTGCACACAGACACGGGCAGCCCCAGCCTGCAGCTGCCACTGCCCCAGAGCTCACAGCCCACTGCCAAAGCATTCCGCTGGCAGTGGAGCAAGCTGAGGCTTCATGGGAGCGAACAGAAGGAGGAGCTGGAGTGCTAGACCTCCAGGAGGAGCTCTAGGGCTGGGCAGGAGTTCCTGCAGGCTGAGATGGCCCTGGCCATTTTGCCCATACTCATGATCTAGAATTCCCGTTAATAGGGTTGAGCATTTAGACTGTGTCCTATAGATTTTCTTTTTGGTAACCACCACTGACTTGTGCCATCATGTATTAATCTATCTTTGTAATCAATAAAACTTGTTTTACTGTTATCTTTCCAGTGAGTTGAGCCTTGAAGCCTAGTAAATCTGCTCTGTTTACAAAGCTAGTCCTATGTCCACTTTCCACTGATCAAGTGGCGAACAATTAAATTTGCGACTTGTAGTCTTGAGCAGGCAGGGACAATATATTCCTGAGGTACAGTCTGGGGAGATGGGGATTTTGGCTGGTGCCTTTTCTGTTGATTCATGGAGTGGGCTGCTGGAGCATTCATGCATCTAGCTGTGGGCTCCACATGCAGTTGTGCTGAGTGATAACAGCGCCTGGAGGCTTGTGAGATAAGCCAGGTGGAGAGTTAAGGCACAAGCTGCTGCCACCAGTCCAGGCTGCACCCCAGGGATCCTCGTCACACCAGATGTCTCCATACCTTTACTCACCATTGCACCTAAAGGCAGCTACTGTGTACATAGGCATTTGGGCCCAGATCACCCCTCCTGAATTCTATGAGCATCTCTCCACAAAGGTCCTCCCACTGTAACAAAGTATCCTATGGTTGAGGGAGGTGAGGTTGCAGCATTTGCTCCTTCGTGGAAAAGGCTGTGGACCCCACTCCCACACCTGAGTATATTCAGGTGATCAGGGCCATCCACAAAAAGGTCATAAGTCTAGGAAAACACACTCTTAATGGGCTACAAACAGATACTTTGTTTTAGCAAGTTAAATTTTTTATTATTTTGCAATAACCTTAAAGCACACATGTAAATTCATTTCACTGCAACAGTACAATCTGTATCTATTTCTACCTGTATATGTATTACATGGGGAAATTATTTCCATTTGCAAAGTTTCTAACTGAAATCCTATTGTGATTCCTGGTAAGGCTGGAAAATATTATTCCTAGAGAAACTATTTTCTTCCTATAAGGACAAAAATTTAGTGTAGGCATGAACATTGCCCATTGACTTCAAAAGAAGTCGCACCTGTTCACACCATATCTGAATTTAATTAATAAAGACAAGGAGGTTACTCACCTTGTGCAGTAACTGACGTTCTTTGAGATGAGTGTCCCTGTGGGTGCTCCACTACCCACCCTCCTCCCCTCTACTTCGGAGTTGGGGTAGCCTCCGTTGTAGAGAAGGAACTGAGGGTACTGGCCGTGCATGCTCTCTAGTAACACACTCAGAATGAGTGACAGGTTCTAAGCATGCGTGGCTGGTAGGAGTACTGCTGTAAAAAATCTCCCATCAAAGGCGCAGGGGCGCACAGACACCTGAAGTGGAGCACCCACAGGGACACTCATCTCAAAGAACGTCAGTTACTGCACAAGGTGAGTAACCTCCTCGTCTTTATTAATTAAATTCAGATATGGTGTGAACAGGTGCGACTTCTTTTGAAGTCAATGGGCAATGTTCATGCCTACACTAAATTTTTGTCCTTATAGGAAGAAAATAGTTTCTCTAGGAATAATATTTTCCAGCCTTACCAGGAATCACAATAGGATTTCAGTTAGAAACTTTGCAAATGGAAATAATTTCCCCATGTAATACATATACAGGTAGAAATAGATACAGATTGTACTGTTGCAGTGAAATGAATTTACATGTGTGCTTTAAGGTTATTGCAAAATAATAAAAAATTTAACTTGCTAAAACAAAGTATCTGTTTGTAGCCCATTAAGAGTGTGTTTTCCTAGACTTATGACCTTTTTGTGGATGGCCCTGATCACCTGAATATACTCAGGTGTGGGAGTGGGGTCCACAGCCTTTTCCACGAAGGAGCAAATGCTGCAACCTCACCTCCCTCAACCATAGGATACTTTGTTACAGTGGGAGGACCTTTGTGGAGAGATGCTCATAGAATTCAGGAGGGGTGATCTGGGCCCAAATGCCTATGTACACAGTAGCTGCCTTTAGGTGCAATGGTGAGAGTGTTTTCTTTGCTTGAAACAGTACCCTGTTCAAGCTGGCAAAGTAATGAAGTTAGTTGCAGAGACAAAAGCAAGTTCACAAGTTCATGGAAGGTGAAAGAACTGAACACACAACTGCTTAACTTAGTGGACTGAATGCACTTTCTGAGTGGTCTTGAACTTCCACTCAGCATGGGTGTGCTCAATAGCTAAATGGATTCTTTCCTCTCAGCATGCTGAAGTATACCTCTTTACCAGACATCTCAGCATAAAACAGCTTTTCAATGGTCTCTCCAGCACAACCATGTTCAAAAGACTGAAACCTGCTCTGTATAATTTTAAAAGCTAGGAGAGACAGGCACTGAAATTATGTTACCCCAAGTAATTAGATTTTGCAGATATTAAGCTATGATAATGTAACGTTTCAGTGTTACTTTGATTAATGTGGCAGAAGACTTTTTTCAGATAACTCTGGTATTCCATTTTATACCATTTCCCCTCTTTCTCTTTTGTAGCTGATATTTCTGATTTCTTCTACCAGAAACAGCAGCCTAAAGAGTTTACTGAGTAGTACTATAGTGCTCTAGGCTGCTAGAGAACTGTGGGAGGAAAAAACCTCTCTCTGATGGTTTATTCCTATCAGTTCTTAAGAGAACAACAGTGGTGCTCTTTTCAAGTGCTGTCATCTACCCTTCCTTTCTTGGGGCTAGGTTTGTGCAACACTTACTCACACTGGTGAGTACTTATTCACATGAGTAGTCTCTCAAAATAGTGGCATAGGGAACAGTGACCCTGGGATGCTATCCAAACTCCCAAAACAATTAGATGCACACAGCACCTTCTACACAGATGCTCTGGAGTGCAGAGAGAGTGTAGTTATGCTAGGCAGAGCTGACTCAAATTATGTAGTGCAGGGACTGTGATATAGTGTATGCAAAAGGTAGCAATGCTTGGGGAGAGCTTTGCATGACAGCAGCGTAATCACGCACCCTGGGCAGTAGTCCTCACTCCAGTTGAGGGACTCACCATAGAAAGTATACCCAGAGCAGTTAAGGATAAAGGAAGAATACAAAGGCAAGTGTCTCAGAGGGATGGTACAAGGAACTCCATGGCAGCTAGAAAATCATTCTGTCCATTGCAGTGAGGCAAATCCATTCCCTCAAGCATCTCACTTCTCAAAATGTAGCTTGCCCTGACTTGTCATATCAGACATGGACAGTGTCCTCAATATGACAAATGCCATGGTTCATACTCCAGCTGTAGATTTTACTATTCCTTCTGTAGGAATTAACAACAATGGATGGAAGTACTCCAGCATGTACAGACAAGGTGTTGTGCTTGATGCAGTTTTTGGTCAATGTGATGTGATTTCCTTTGTGCCTTTGTTTTCACCAACAATTCTATGCAGGACAGACTGAGGGATGGCAGTGCAGAAGGCATCCTGCTCTCTCACAAGAAGAAGTGTATGCCATGCTATGCAGATGTGGGGGAATATGGTGGGGATTTGTATAGTCATCCTTATTTCTTGCTGAGATGATCTGTCACCATTTAACTATCCTTGTGACTGTACCATAACTGATCCCAGTGGTGTTCCTCAAACAGTGATGGCCCTGACTCTCACAAGTAGGCATAGCACCAGGCTATGGCCAGTAAAATGCTTAAATAGTTCAATAAGCAGCTCCTGCAATTTCCCCCCCTCTTTGCCTATAACATTGCTAATGCTAATACCAAACAAATAAACTGCCACCCACTGGCTTGCAGTGGGTGCACACACACACTGTGACTAACATGGCTGATCACAGTAAGGTAGTTGGTGTGAAGCAGTCACCTGTTGTAGTCACTCTGGAGGTGCAGTTTCGGGTGCACACTGCTGGGGCTGCACTAGCCCTTTGGGATACAGAGACCCCCTTCAAAAATTATCTGGTGGATAAGTTTCCACAGGCACACTCCTATTATCGCCTTCTGGCAGGTGCAACCCACCAGTGTCTGAGTTGCCTGTTATTACTAGTGGAAATGGCTGATTTAGCACTTTTTGAAAACATTTTGAAAGTTCACATCCCCGTAGGGTGCACACTTGGTTACAGATCTGGGCACACCAGTGTGACATTTTATACCTTGGGGGGAGTGCCCTGTAACCCCCATATTCCTCATTTATATATAATTGTGACCTCGCATATAAAGCATGCCATGTAAGGTATCAGGGGGAAGGTTATGATCTGCTGAAAGTCACTGTTTTATCTAAACATGTATATAATTAGTGCATGAGAAGTTATGAGATTGTGTTGTATGGTTGTCAGTAAAACATGCTGTAAATTGGGGAATCAACCAGATAATAGCTCCACAAAGACAACAGCAAGGAAAGTAACCAATGCCTGGGCAGGTATCAAACAACCATCAACAGCCACTGTCCAGCACGGGCGCTCCAATTCAATGACTCAACTGCATAAGACCACACTAGGGGCATTGCTCAACCTTGCCTGGGGACTCAGCAATGCCAACGAGACATGCCTGGACTTGCATTCTTCAAGCACATGGACTAAGGGTATAAAACATAACACCATGGCCCCATGCTTTGCCATTTCTCCTACCTCACTCCTCTGCTACAAGTAACAAGGACACTCAGAAGACTGAAGACTCCAACAGAGGAGACTGGCCCAGGTTTCAGTGGTGAAACTTGTTGTGACAGGTTCTTCCCCCCTTTGGGGTGCCACCTGGAACTGGGGTACCACTGAGCCCACCTGACACATCAGCCTGGGTTCCCTTAACACTGTACTGTTTTGCAGCCTGTCAAGCCCTTCCCCAGGCTTCAGACTGCACTTTACCAGTACACATACAGATAGAGACACACCCAGCTGCAACTATACACACAGATGCTGAGATCAGCTCTTCATGGGAAGGCTCAGCTAAGGAACAATCCAGTTACTCAAGTGTACCCCCATTCTGGAGTGTAAACCCAAAATTATACCATCTTGCACTGCACAGAGAACTATAGAGCATAAGCTCGAGAAATTCGCCCTCTCTCTCAATGTGGAGAGGAATATACACAGCTTTTTGCCCCTAGTTATGATTTCCAGACACACTGGTTTTAGATAAAACACATGCAAGTTTATTAACTAGATTTTAAGTGATTATAAGGGATAGCAAACAGATCAAAGCAGATTAACTAGCAAATAAAACAAATCTAAGATTAATATACTAAAGAAACTGGTTATAAGTAGCACATTCTCACACTAAATGTTTTAGGCAGACTGCAGAGAGTCTTGAAGGCAAGCTGCATTTGCTTTCAGCTTAAAATTCCAGATCTATCTTTCACAGACAACCCAGACAACCCTTTAGCCTGAGCTCAGCCCTTCTGTCCAGTCCAGTCTTTTTGTTCTCAGGTGTTTCCAGCAGTCCTCTTTCTTGGGTGGGGAGTCAATGAAGAACAAAACATGATGATGTCACTCCTCTGCTTTAAATAGTTTTTGCATATGGCGGGAATCCGTTGTCTCCCAGTTTGAGTCCCACCCCCCCAGTCAATGGAAAAAACACTAGTATTATCATGGTTCAGTACCAGGTGACTTGGTCACATGTCCCTAACTCAGAGGCTGTTTGCACAATTCCCCAGCGACGGCTTCTGGTGGGTGATTAGCATCTTCTAAGACCTATTGTTCTCTCCAATGGCCATTCCCAGTGAGCCAGCTAGACTGATTGCATTCGGTCTAGTGGGCGTTCCCCAGGTGTAAACACATTTGTAATAGATGCATACACAATATTCCTAACTTCAGATACAAAAATGATACATGCATACAAATAGGATAATCATATTCAGTATCATAACCTTTTCAATGATACCTCACATGACCTATCTTGTATAAAATACATCATAGATAGACCATACTCATAATATCTCTATGAAGACTATTGGGGCTGTGGTCAGATGTTGGCTGCGTGTGTGTTCATTCAGTGTGCTGTCCCAGCTCTGCACAGATAGCGGAGATAGAAGACCTCAATTAAACTGCCCAATAAATCCAGAGACTTGATTTTCAGTGAAGACATGTGGCCTGGTTTATTGTTGACGAAGCACGGTAATAGCACCTGGCAGATTCTACGAGGATACTAAGACATGTATGCTCATGACTGACAATAGACGCAGCTCAGTCAGTGGCGGGACTTTCCACTGCCCTCTAGGCTGGCCAAAGATACTCCCTTTGAGATTCATCTTTATACTCCGATACAAACATATTAGTGCTGCCCCTGACATCGCTAGTTATCACCCATCATCTTGTATATGTTGGTTCAATCAAAACATCTCTGTTACATACTGTCATCCTGACCGTATCTTTTAGGAGAGGTCAGTGTGTTCCTGTTATCCTTGGGAAATGTTTTTGTACCATTCTTGATACTGGGATATTCTGATACCACTTGATATCAGGGTGTATTTGCGTGAGCACTTTGACTAGTACGTCTTAGGAATATGTATTTCTGAAATATCAGTCCTGTTCTTCCTAAATTCTGTGAGCAGGTCCTGCCTCATACCAGACATCTTATAAAAGGACTTATGTCTCAGGCTCACTTCCTACTATGGGGTGTAGTCTCACACCTGCATACTATGAGCTGCAATATCCAGTGGGGTGAGAAAACTGCTTAATCTAGAACAGAGGCAGGCAAACTTTTTGGCCTGAGGGCCACATTGGGTTTCCAATATTGTATGGAGGGCCGGTTAGCGGAGGCTGTGCCTCCCCAAACAGCCAGGCATGGCCCTGCCCCCTATCTGACCCTCCCTGCTTCTCCCCAGCATGACGGCGCCCCTGGGACTCCTGCCCCATCCAACCCTCCCATTCCCTGTCCTCTGACTGCCCCCCTTGCCCCATCCACCTCCCCCCATCTTCCTGACTACCCCCCGGGACCCCTGTCCCCATTCAACCCCCCTGCTCCCTGCCCTCTGACCACCCCAACAGTTATCCACATCTCTACCCCCTGATCACCACCCCAAACTCCCCTGAACTAAATTCAACCCTCCTTTCCCTGCCCTGCCACCACACTGCCTGGAGCACCGGTGGCTGGAGGCGCTATAGCTGCTCTGCCTGGCTGGAGCCAGCCATGCCACCGTGCAGCACAGAGCACTGGGTCAGGCCCCAGCTCTGCAGCTGCACTGCCCCAGGAGCTCACAGCCCCACTGCCCAAAGCATTCCGCTGGCAGTGGAGCAAGCTGAGGCTTCATGGGAGGGGGAACAGCAAGGGAGGAGCTGGGTGCTAGCCTCCCAGGGCAGGAGCTCAGGGGCTGGGCAGGAGGTTCCTGCAGGCTGGAGATGGCCCGTGGGCCATATTTTGCCCATCTCTGATCTAGAAGTTGCCCAGTCTAATAGGGTTGAGAATTTAGACTGTGTCCTTATATTTTCTTTTGGTAACCACACTGACTTTTTGCCTATCACTTATAATCTATCTTTTGTAATCAATAAACTTGTTTTACTGTTTATCTTTACCAGTGAGTTTGCCTGAAGTGCCTAGTAAATCTGCTCTGGTTTACAAAGGCTAGTCCTATGTCCACTTTCCACTGATCAAGTGGCGAACCAATTAAATTTGCACTGGTAGTCTTGAGCAGTGCAGGACAATATATTCCTGAGGTACAGTCTGGGAGATGGGGGGATTTGGCTGGTGCCTTTTTCTGTGTGATTCATGAGTGGCTCTGGGAGCATTCATGCAATCTAGCTGGGTGTGGGGCTCCACATGCAGTTGTGCTGAGTGATAACAGCGCCTGGAGGCTTTGTGAGAGATAAGCCCAGGCTGGAGAGTTAAGGGCACAGCTGTGCCACAGTTCCAGGCTGCACCCCAGGGATCCTGTCACACCAGATGTCTCCAACCTTTCATAAGATCCCAGTTTCATGCCAGTGAAATTGGTATCATGCTATGGACATGCGTTTACTAACAAGACTCAAACGTGCATTGTTACTCACAGTCCAAAAATAATAAATGCAGATATTTACAGAGAAGCAGAAACAGAGCTCTAAACTCTGATACCTTCATTTGGAAAATCAATAATCCAGACTAAATTGTGACCCTAATGTATGAGAGGAAAATAGAAAATTGCCACATACACACACTAGCATAATAAGCAAATGTTAATTGATGTACTTTGATTGTGATAGTTCCTGGGAGATTTGCAATGAGCAAGGCTTTACTGTATGGGCAATTCTACAGCATATGCTGGAACATCTAGGAAGAGTCATCATTTCTAAGTACTTTCTACCATCTGCTAGAAAAACTGAAATATTGAAAGGTTTTTTTTCTCCACTTTCTCTCTGACTCCTCATATATACAACTGACTTCATTCTTGCCATTTATGACCCATTAATATTTTGCATAGTTACCTTTTATAAAAGTCAGTCTTCTATATATTTTATGCTACTGAATTATATTATAGTTATGGGTACAGGAAGAACAAAATATAAATAACTTTCCAGACTGAGAGAGCCAGCCTCATGGATTCATTGCCTTACACCCACATTTTGTGCTGTAGTTCAAGGATAGAAAGTGCTATTTACTGAAACAGATGTCAGTCATTTAAAGTTTCCTCCTAAAGTCAGAGGCCTCCAGCTTTAGCTGTGCCTAATGGCTACTGGGTGCAACTTTGGGCAGGGCATTTTTGGGTTCCCTCCTCACTCCTCTTGCCACCTGGGGGCAATTTGATCCTTGGCATAGATTAGGAAAACCCCACAACTGCTCTAGACTAACCACAACTTTCAGTAGCTACAAAGGGCCATCCACCTTGATGGAGAAAAGCTGTATTACAGTTATGCCCCATTTCCCCCTCCAATCCAATAACCACCGTGGTTCCTCTTTGCAGGGGACTGCTGGGAGAATGGCACAGAAAGTATCTATGCCACTGTGGGAGAAGTGGGAGAAGATCCAGGTGCTTTCTAGTCCCTTCATACCACAGGAATGGCACAAAGGAACTGGCTTGGAGCTGAGGGTTATGGCCACAGACAGTTCTGTATTAGCTTACATCACTCTCTAGCAACTCTCTTTGGTCACCACAAAGTGCAGCATTGATAGGTTCTAAGGGGAGTTAAGTCTAGGTCTCCTGTGTCAGAAGAAGGTTGTTGTAACTATACTGGGCCTTTCAGAAGGGGAGACAGAGTTTGGTAAGGGCTTCATGAAGGACTTGGAAAAACTACCAACGTGAAGAAAAATATTTGTTTTGGTTTTAAAAACAGCAGATTACCACTTATCTTGTCATGTAGAAATCACCTTCAGGGAAAGGGTGAATCACTGTCAGAGAGACTAATGTAATATGTTGACCCTAAAGCAAGAGGTTGCATATTAGTTCCACTGTGAACATGGGGGAAAATCTACAGTGGTTCTGTTTGCCACCTGCTCGAATCCAGAGGCTTTCTTATTTTTTTCCATATACCCAAAAGAAATAAAAGGTGTGACTGACTGTGAACACATTCTCTATTCACTAGGGAAAGCAAGCTCATGTATAGTTGTTCCATGTTCACAGTTCTTCTACTGAGGAGAGACAAGAGTTCATAAAGTGTCAAAAAAATGAAGTGCTATAGTATTTTTCCCATTTCTATATTAAAGACAGCCAAAACAATTTTAATTACATTTGTACACAGGCAAATTTGATGGGAAATTGTATGCTGAGTGTGTGCATAGAATGAATATTTACAACTCAGTTATAAATGCTTGAGGGAAATAAAAACAAAAACAGGATTTATAATGGAAATGCTGTCACTAGATAGTTATGGCTGTGTCACTAGCAGAAGCTGCTATAAAAAAATTAAAAGGTTTAGGAACTGAAGTAAAATGAAGTAACAAGTTGTACAGTTACTAACTCTTAATTGTTTAAATGTACCTACATAATGACATTAATAAATGTTACCCAAAATCAGACTTCAGTAATGCTAAGAAGTATGATGGAATGAAGACAGCTTTTTTTGTATCAATGTCAATCTGTTTACCATTACAAGGTTTGAGAGGCATATAAAATGAAGTCTGACTGGTAAAGGGCTACACAAAGATTTATAACATTCAATAAATAGTTTCTCACTGGTATTTTAAAACAGAATAGACAGGATGCAACATCCTATTTACTTTCAAGAACGAGCAATTATATTATGAACATAAAAAAGTGACTGATTATAACACTGTGTGACATTTTGAAGCTAACAGCTTCAATGGTTATAACCAGATTCTGACGAAGAAAAATATGCCTTATGGGCATCTCTAAGTTAAAACATCCTCAGAGAAGAAAAGTAATTAAAAACAGTCAAGGACCTCACCAAAACAAAACAACAGGAACAGAAACATGATACTAGTGGGTTTTGGTTGTTACTATTAAAATATAAAAAACTAAGAACAAATGAAAAAAAAGTCATTCCTCTCCCAAAAACTGTGTCAAATTTGTAAGCAGTATTTTTGTAGCTATGTCAGTCCCAGAACATTAGAGAGACAAGGAGAGTGAGGTAATATCTTTCATTGGACCAACTTCTGTTGGCAAGAGAAACAAGCTGAGCCAATAAAAAAATATTACCTCACCCACCCTGTCTCTGTTCAGAGTTGGTAATTTATCTCTTGTATAGCTAATATCCTTCTGGATTGAGGGATAGTTTCAGATATTCAATCAAAACAGTTATATCTATCAGCACAGCAGTATATTGGCACACAAAATGTCCCATTTAAACGGAAGGGACAAAGTTCAAAGTTTCTGAAACTGAGTGCACATATTTTTCATGTGCCTCTATCTGCATATATAAAACTAAATTAGCAATAATTGGAAATGAACATTTTACACGTGTATGTCATGTACTCAAATTCTGTTTTACTTTGTGTGCACAAAACTACCTGTTTTCATGCTCTACTGCACATGCAATTTGAGGCCATATTTCAAACCATGCCTCTCAAAGTTTAAAGAATGCCTGTTTGTAAGATTGGAGAGTTATTGAAAATGCCTTCACAAGGCTCTTTAAAAAGGTTTCTAATCACAAAAAAGAAAAAAAGATATAGAAAGGTGAGATTTAAACTGGTATAAAAAGTATTAACTTTTTAAAACTTAGAAGTGCCTATTAATGTTTCCAAAGAGGGAAAAAAATGCAGAAGTTCTTATTTTCATCATTTTGTTCTATAAACGTAGGCAAATAATCTATAGTATACCTTTTATTTCCCTTACCTCACCCCATATATTGACTCAAAGGAGAAGCACTGAATCAAAGTGAGCCACGGAAAACAGAAAAACATTACATGCCTTATTTATAATTCTCCCTGTAGATAGATTATATCCCAGATCATTTTTGCCATTACCTTGTTTCTAGCAGTTTATTGTGGTAGGTTTAATTTTGTTTTTCCTTTTCATTCAACAGGCTGAGGCAAATGGTCCAGCAAATCCTTTTATTAGTTCAAGTACAAATGCTCCATCATCTTCCAGGACCTTAACCGCCTGCCAGTATGTGGGCTGGAGAGTTGCCAATGTACTCTCCCAGGTCTACTTACCACCCATTGGTCCCAGCATCCCTCTGCCAAGCAAACCTAAACAGAAGCTATCTCCTATGCAGTATCAGCACTCAGAGCAGTGCGATGTGGCGAAAAGAACTACACGTTCTTCTCTAAGGTATTTGTTTCCTACATATAAACCTCTGTCCCTTCCCCTTCACACACTCCATTTATTCTTCTGTTTATAAGGGAGATATATAGTTCCCAAGTTAATGATATTTATATTTAAAATTCTTATAACACTTTCTAGTCCCCTGAATTCAGCATCTGAAAGGGTTCAGCAAAATATATTTGGAGTAAAATTAGTCTGGATCATGTCTAATTTTTATGTTAAAAGGCTTGTATGCTTTGCATTGGAGTTGCCTGGCTATATGTCATCTCAGTCTCTCATGCATTATTAAGTTTAAGAATAAGGTCTTTTAAAAAAGGAAACATTTTGCACACCAAAGTCATACAATTAAAGACTTTCTGAATTTATTTTAAGAACATGAGAATGGCCTTACTGGATCAGATCAAAGGTCCATCTAGCCAAGTATCTTGTCTTCCCACAGGGGCCAATACCAGGTTCCCCAGAGGGAATGAACAGAACAGGTAATCAAGTGATCCATCCCCTGTCGCCCATTCTGGCAAACAGAGGCTAAGGACACCATCCCTGTCCATCCTTGCTAATAGCCATTGATGGACATATCCTCCATGAATTTATCTAGTTCTTTTTTGAACCTTGTTATAGTCTTGGCCTTCATAACATTTTCTGGTAAGGAGTTCCACAGATGGAAGTATTTCTTCACAAAATGCAGTCAATTTGTTGGTTTTAAACCTGCTGCCTATCAATTTCATTTGGTGACCCCTAGTTCTTGTATTATGAGAAGGAGTAAATACCACTTCCTTATTTACTTTCTCCACATTGGTCATGATTTTATAGACTTCAGTCGTATCCTCCCTTACTTATGTCTTTTCCAAGTTGAAAAGTCCCAGTCTTATTAACTTCTCCTCATACGGAAGCTGTTCCCTACCCCTAATCATTTTTGTTGCCCTTTTTCTGTACCTTTTCCAATTCCCATATATCTTTTATGAGATGGGGCAACCACATCTGGACGCAGTATTCAAGATGTGGGTGTACCATGGTTTTATATAGAGGCAATATGATATTTTCTGTCTTACCTATCCCCTTCTTAATGATTCCCAATATTGTTCCCTTTTTTTGACTGCCTCTGCACACTGAATGGATGGTTTCAGAGAACTATCCCCAATGACTCCAAGATCTCTTTCTTGAGTCGTAACAGCTAATTTAGACCCCATCATTTTATTTATATATATAGTCCCACGCAGACTGCGAAGAGCTACAAAATGATCTCTGGGCAACAAAATGGCAGATGAAATTCAATGTTGATAAATGCACAGTAATGCACATTGCAGAATGTAATCCCAGCTATATTTTATATGTTGCACGGAGATCCTTTTGTAGCTCTTCCAATTCTGCCTGGGACTTACCTTGAGTAATTTTTTATCATCTGCAAATGTTGCCACCTCACTGTTTAACCCTTTTTCCAGATCATTTATGAATATGTTGAATAGGACTGGTCCCGGTACAGACCCGGGGGGGAAACCACTATTTACCACTCTCCATTCTGAAAACTGACTATTTATTCCTACCCTTTGTTTCCTATCTTTTAGCCAGTTACCAATCCATAAGAGGACCTTCCCTCTTATCCCATAACAGCTTACTTTGCTTAAGAGCTTTTGATGAGGGACCTTGTCAAGGGCTTTCTGAAAATCTAAGTACTCTATATCCACTGGATCCCCTTTGTCCATCTGCTTGTTGACTCTCCTCAAAGAATTCTCACAAATTGGTGAGGCAGGATGTCCTTTTACAAAAAAACATGTTGACTCTTCCACAACAAATTATGTTAATCTATGTGTCTGACAAGTTTGTTCTTTACTATAGTTTCAACCAGTTTGCCCAGTACTGAAGTCAGGCTTACTGGCCTGTAATTGTTGGGATCACCTCTGGAGCCCTTTTTAAAATTGGCGTCACATTAGCTATCCTCCAGCCATTTGGTACAGAAACTGATTTAAATGATTGGTTACAGATTATAGTTAGTAGTTCTGCCATTTCACATTTGAGTTCCTTCAGAACTCTTGGGTGAATGCCATCTAGTCCTGGTGACTTATTACTGTTTAGTTTATCAATTTGTTCCAAAACCTCCTCTAATGATACCTCAATCTGGGATGGTACCTCAGATTTGTCACCTAAAAAGACTAGCTCAGATTTGGGAATCTCTCTCAGATCCTCAGCTGTGAAGACCGGTACAAAGAATTCATTTAGTTTCTCTGGAACAGCCTTATCGTTCTTGAGTGGTCCTTTAGCATCTTGATCATCCAGTGGCCCCACTGGTTGTTTAGCAGGCTTCCTGCTTCTAATGTACTTAATTTGTTTTGCTATTACTTTTTGAGGGACAAAGTTCCTTTTGAATCAGGTGATATAGCAACCCAGTTTTCAGGAAGGTATCCAATAATCAAAGTAAAAAAAGATAATTCAGGATTGTACACTGATTTAAATGAACTCTTTTTGGCCCAGTCCTGTCATCCTGCCACATATGAAAGTAACGTCAAGGATCTCAGTTATATTAGTAAACATGTATTTTATTCCAGGAGGAAATGAAGTGAAATGTCCAGCTGCAAGTTTAAAAGATTCAGTGCATGGGCAAAATTCCAATATTTTACTATTAATCCTGGTACAAAAAGAGAGTTACAAAAATTAACATTAAATGTCTAAGTTGTATATATGGTAGTGTGTGTGAAAGGACTGCAGGGCCCCTAAAGACTTCAGTTAAGCCTTGTATGCATATGGCTTTTTTGGTCTTGCATGCAATTTGGTTCTTAATTCCTCTCCTGCCCCCAGAAAATGTGATTCTCAGTGCACATGTACAGTGCATAAATAGGTATGAGATTACCAGGTCTGTGCACAATTTCATGCATAAATAGCAAAGTGGGAGTGAGAGAACAAACCATGCTTAGAGGTTAGTTTGAAGATTTGACCCAATATGATCAATGTATATATCATAATTTTCTTTACTTGTTTGTGCTGTACAGGTTTTTTTTCTGAGCCATACTCCATTTCTCATTTTATTTTTGAATTGCTATAGTGTGCTAGGTTAGTTAATATTTGTATAGCCCCTTGAAGGTGAAAGGCATTATATAATTGCTATTATGTAATTAAGAAGTCACCTTCACTTAGAACAACTTAGCGTAAAAATAGAAAGCATGTCCAAGGTCAGCATGAAACATCACTTTCTAACTCGAAGGAATTAAATATCTATACAACTTCACTTCAGACTAGCATAGTAAAGGTCATACTCTAATATGACTACAGGATATTTTAAAAAAATGTTCTTTCAGCTACAAATAATCCTAACAAGCTAGGCTTTCTGAAGGGTGGTAAATTCTTAGAAACGTATAGCAATGGTGAAAATATCCTTAGATGAGACAGCTACATATAAACATGCAACAACTTCTGGCAATAAATAAAGCATGACTTTTTCCACATTATCAAAGAGAAAATGTGTCAGATCTAAACTGAAGTATGACTACTGTCTGTTGCCTAAAGGAGGAGGACTATAATCCAGAAATTCTTGATGCTAGTTTTTGAAGTCATGCACTGCTGATTCAAGATCCAGAAAATAATTCATAGCAATTACAGTAATTCAGGTTCTGAAAGCAATATGTAGCCTGGTAGGCTCACTGAACAGAGACAAGTTTGTGGAAATGGATTTTCAGACCCTGATGACCTAGATTTGCAGTGTTCTTGTAGCCAATAATATCCTTGTAAAAGTGCTTGAACCTTCTCTTCGAAGCCTAAAACTGTGTGATGCTCAACATGTGCAAGTTAAATTAGGCCTCTATCAACTTTTGCCTACAGCCCTCTTCAATGATCTGCTCATTTTGGCTGGCACCCTCAACCACCACCCTTATCAACTCAAGCAAATGGGCCTCAGAGCTGTTCTAAGATGTGCCTATCTGCAACATCCCTCCCACCCTTTCAGACACTCAGGGATCACTGGAGCACAGTGATCCTCTTGCTATGCCCCTTTTCTCTCAGACATGCTCTGACATATCCCTTCCATCTGGCACCAGGCCATGGGATGGCCACCTGGATACTCCCCTTACACTAGGAGAATCCCCATGTAGCCAGTGACGCTGCAGCAATGTAAAGGAGCTGGAAAGGAGAGTCAGGGGCAAGAGAAGCCAATGGAGCCATGCCAGTTTACACCAGCTGAAGATCTGGGCCAATATTCTTACTGTAATAGGAACTCCATGTCCAGCTCAATACAACAACCGATTTAAAAATATTCTTTTCAGCTGCTTCAAAATATCATGCATGGGAGAATCCAAGGGAAAGGAAATTACTGATATGAAATGAGATGGGACTGCAGCACCTTCATGGCCTGTGACCTGCCTCTCAGTGAAGTGAAAGGCAGGTTAATTACTGATTTAAAAACAAACCAACCCCCACACTGAGTCATGCCACAGCCTAAGTACAGCAGCAAGGCTCTGACAAAAAGAGAGTGATAAACTATGATGCATCTCACATACTGCAAAATGCTAGAAACCTAACTGCTGAGACATGTCATACTTGATTTTCCATTGTATCTGAAAACCAGTTGGAACTCTTTCAGCTTGTGTCATCAGCCCTGGTGTAAGAAAGCAGTAGGTTAACTACTCTACCACACCCGCACTTCCTTGCCATCCTGGCCCTTCCCCACACCAATATACTGCTTCCCTCTCCTTACACTGGAGCCACATCCACCAGCCTCCCACCAGTGCAGAGTTCCTCTGTGAAGAAAGAAATCTCCATTAGCTATCTCTGGCCACTTTGCCCTGCTTACACAGTGACATTAGCAGACCAGAGGAAGCAGGACCGTAGTTATTTCCATCTCATACCTACCCAATATCTACTCTATCTAGAAAGAAGGGTGAAGATATATTGTCAATCCTGGTTATGCATCAGAGTATTCGTCTACACTTTGCCAATGTGGTTTGCAGTCTTCTTAATCATTCTGGATCTTCCACTGCTTTTAGAGTCTCAGGTGACAGCTGGGCAATGTAAGTGCACTTTTCATCTATGGTTATCCTTGTGTGCTGCTGTTCCTCCTCAACAAAGACCTCCTCACAGAGGTCTATGACTTTAACATTAAGGCTAGAGTACTGCTTAGAGCAACCCTTGAAAAGGACACTCTGCTTAGAGCAACCCTTGAAAAGGACTCAAACTCATACAGCTACTCCCCTGAAGTGTAACAAACATTTGAGGGCATAACACTAGCCCTCAGTGATCTGTTCTAGATATTAGTAGCAGGTGGCAGTGTCAGTTAAAACCAAAGTGGTCTGTAACCCAGTATCTGAGAGACCATCTCTTCACCAATATCCTGCTCTGGGAGTAAAGATCTGCCAGATCACTCTCACAGCCAGTTCCAGTCAGAGCATTGTGAAGGACCTACTCAGGCTGGCAGTCCATCTGAATCTGCTTGGCAAGCATCAGGGAACAGCACAAGCTCTTTTTTTAGCCAGGCTTTTCATTGAACTTTATAATAAGGAATGTGGTTTATAAAGAAGCAGGTGTGCTGTTAGCCTGCTGATTGGTTATTGAGTGCTTTTACTGATGTATAGCACCTAGTTGCTTTAGAGACAGGTGACACTATATATTTCTAAACCAATAAATAAGTATGTTGAGTAGCTGCTTTGAGCCTTTAGTTCCAACCAGTTACTATGCTGGCCTGTGTTAGGTGTGATAAGAAAACTCATTCAGAATTTAACAGCCAAAGAGAGGCACATGGAAGTCAAAAAGGAGCAGCTAGAGGCCCACAGTTATAGTTTAAATACTGCTTGTATTTGCTAAAGCTCAAATACAGAAAGACTAGAGCCAGATGTGCGTGCATCCCTCCTCTGCCCCCGCCCCCACTAGTCAGTACAAGTTCTGCTGATCTGATAATGTGGAGAAATGTGTGCATTTTTATTTTATAGTCATTTGTTTTTCCAAACAAAGGAAAAAATTGTGCCAGCAGTGGATACTAATTTTGACAGACTGCCTCACTGTGTTAGCATCTGAAAAACAATATTAAAAAAAGTCAGATGGAAAAGGTTTAGGGCAAAAACATTTCCTTTCTGGCCAGGCTATAAACAAATTAGTTCCATTTTCTAGCTATTTCTACAGTGTCTTCCTTAGGAAATAAGAGACTAGATATGCCAGCAAGGGTGAATCAAGCCAAACTTAAGGAGGTAAAAATTGTCTATCACTACTCATAGCCTTTAAGGTCAGAAGGGACCATTATGATCATCTAGCAGAAGGGTAGGAGAAATGTACCCCCGGAGCCCTGCTGGTGGAGGCTGACCTGAAATAAGTTGAGTCAACAGCCCATGCCCCCTGTATAGCCAGTGCTTCTACTTGTAGATGCATATACCTGGAGACCAGAAGGGACCATCCAAGTTCATCTAGTCTGACCTCCTGCACACTGGCCACAGAACCTCACCCACCCTCTCCTGTAGTAGGTCCATAACCTCTAGCAGAGTTACTGAAGTCTTCAAATCTTGATTTAAAGTCTTCAAGTTACAGAGAATCCACCATTTACTCTAGTTCAAACTAGCAAGTGACTCATGCCCCATGCTGCAGAAGAAGGTGAAAAACTCCCAGGGTCTCTGCCAATATGAGTTCAAGGAAAATTCCTTCCTGATCCCAAATATAGTGATCAATTAGACCCGGAGCATGTGGAGGAGACCAACCAAGGTCTGGGGGACAGGAGCTGTGGGAGGGCATTTTTGAGGGCCCTGCAGTCCCAGAGTGGCCTGGAAGATTAGCAGGGAGCCAGGAGCAGCCCGCTGTGCTTCCCTCACCCCAGCCCCAGCCATGTGGCTCAGAGAGGGGACTTGGGGGAAGGGATCTCCCCCACACTCACCAGCAGCGGTGGAAGCGGAGCAGCCCAGCCCCAGTCCACTCCACTCTGCCAGCTCCCAGCCGCAGGGCTCCGCTTCCCGCCACCAGTGAGTGCGGAGGGCATCCTTTCCCCAACCACTCCGCACTCACCTGTGGTGGGATGCAGAGCAGCCCAGCCCCAGCCAGCTCCACTCCGCCAGCTCCCAGCCATGGTGCTCCACTTCCCACTGCAGGTGAGTGTGGGACCTTTCCCCAGCTGCCTCCCAGTGTCACGGCTGGAGCCGCGTCCCTCTGCTTCCCACCACAGGTGAGTGCAGGGGGGCATCCTTTTCCCAACCTCCCTGCATTCACCAATGGCAGGAAGTGGAGTGCCACAGCTGGGAGCTGGCAGAGTGGAGCGGACTGGGGCTGGGTGGCTCCGCTTCCTGCCACTGCCGGTGAGTGCCTGTCAGGGGGTCAGCTGGGGGGGTGGATAAGGGTCTGAGCAGTCAGTGGACAGCGGTCTCTGAAGGGCATAGTCAGGGAACAAGGAACAGGGTGGGACAAAGCAAGTTTGATATAACACAATCTCACCTATAACGCGGTGAGATTTTCTTTCTCCTGAGAACAGCGTTATATCGGGCTAGAGGTGTAGTTCTTCTCTGCACCTGTTCCAGTTGAATTAATATTTCTTAAACCTGGGAGACCAGAAATGTGCCCCTTCCTTCCGGGAGAATAGGGGTTAAAAGAGCCATGCAACATTCTAAGACTTCTCTAGGCTAGTGTCCATAGCCTAAGCCCTCTGCTATATCAGTAGCATCCTTATAGACAGCAAACTTGATTTATTCTAACTAGTATAGGGCCGATGAAAAGACAGTCCGGGAAAGGAGGAGTGCTAGAAAACAATTTTTCAGATGACATCTTTTTGTGTGATATGTCTTTACTGAGTTTGGCCTTCATTTCTTGACATGGGAAAGGCTGACTGGCAACTTGTTTAATTAGATGAGTGTGCTTAGAAAGTTTTTTTGAAACACAGAAATAAGCAAATAGGTCTGTCTGACAGAAGCCATGATAGGGTCTAGAGAAGTAGCATGAGTAAGCTAGCACCAAATAGAAAACTTTTCCCAAAGTGCTTTTCCTTTTATTCTCAAGTGTTTTGTCAGATACTAATGCTTGAGGCTGCGTGTCAAAATTGTAGGTTAAAGGCTTGATCCACAAAGGGACTTAAGTTCATAACTGCTACTTTAGGTGGCAAAGTCCGACATTTTGGGACCACTACCATTCACAAAATCAGTCAGCTACCTAACCATGTAGGTGCCTATGTGTTCTCCATTATAGTCCTCCAGGTGCCTGAATTTCAGCAGCCAGGCAGGTGCACAGCCACCTGAGTCCTGACATCATCCAGCAGCTTGGTCCCTAATTAATGCTTTAGTCCCAGTGGGATTCACAAACTAGGTGTTTCCCCATCTATCCCTTCAGGGCTTGATCCAGGAAGCATGCACAGAACACAACTAAATCCACACAAGGGGCATCTCCTCTTACACCTTTTCTGCCCAACAGTGCAGTGGTTATAATACTCACCCAGGATGTGGGAGATGCAGGTTTAAATCCCCACACTCTGCCGAAGATGGAGCAGGAACTTGAATCCCACCTCCCACATGACTGCCACAACGACTGGGTTATAGTGTGTTTTCAGATGGGTCTTCAACCTCTCCTGTTGAAGCTGTTCCATGTTGTATAAATGATTAGTTATACATTGACGCACAGGGACTGGAACCTGGGTCCCTCCCAGGAGTGCCCTAACCACTTTGCTATACAATCACCTCACTTTTGCCCAATGAATATTTAATGATTTACATACAATGGCACAGGTTCAACATGAGATTAAGAGTCTTGCCCTCAGAATACCTCATAGCCCAGTGGTTACAGCACTCACCTGGAAGATGGGATTCAAAACACTGCTCCATGTCAGGCAGAGTAGGGATTTGAACCCAGCTTGCCTACATCCTGGCTAAAGTGCTCTAACCACTGGGCTCCCTAGTGGGGGGCACTGCCTCCTCAGTTTTTGCAGAGTTTGTTTGTTTTGCACAAAATCTGACTAGCTTGCCTGAAGCACATAACTCCAGCAGAGGATTCACTGCTCTGAATCCTGAGTAGGGTTAGGCACCTAAATCCCTCTGAGGGCCAGGGTTTAAGGCCACACCCCCCTCCTCAGCATTTCCTACCAGGTAGTTTAGGCAGCTCCCTGCTCAATGTGCTGGCTTCTGTGAATCCCATTCTTAGGCACCCGATTCACCCCAGGCCTTGCATAAGAAATCAGGAGCCTAATGCAGTGTTGCTAGTTCTACTAAGCAGCAGGGTAATCTAAGAGTTAGGTGCTGCAATACTTAGCATTGCAATGCCCAAATCTCTTTGGGGATCTAGCCCTAAGGGCTTGATTTTGCTCTGTCAAAAACAAAAAATGGCAATTAAGACCATAGGTGTCTCACTACATACCATGGGCCTAAATCTGCTCTCACTGAAATCACTGGCAAAACATCTGTTGCCTGCAATGCTTCAGGATCTTGTCCCATAGGGCCAGAAGCATTTACGTGTCAGTGACTTAACAGCAATTGCATGGATGCAAGTGAGTGCACAATTTGCCCCTCCCCTCATCTATTCCACTTTAACATCCTTAACTTTTCCTCTTAGCTACTTGCTGAGTTCTCTGCTTTCTTTTCAACACAATGGACAAAAGCCCTTTGCTTTCTTTCTCACCTTCAAACTGTAATATCACTTTAATGTACTTATCCCTACAGCATACCCACATTGTCTATTTCCAGCTGTAATGCACTGTATATTACAGCTCCCTTCCTTCATTCCAACCCCCAATGACTTCTCTCCTTTTTTCAGTCTCTTCTTACAGTGATTCAGGTCTTCTTCCACTCATCCACTACTTGTTCCTAAAAAGAGTAGAGCTGCATCAAGCACTAACCATGTATCTTTAATAAATTGTCATATTCATTTATCTTCTTGAGCAGCTTCCACTTCCCTCTCCAGCTGTGCCACTGCAATTTAAGATTAGTAATTGTTAAGCATCCATCATATGTAAAATGAATTGTCTCTACATACTTAACTGTTAACCAGAGCTGTCATTCCCACTCACCTCCCTTTTTCCTTTTGTTCAGATAAAAAAAAGTTCAGACAAAGGGGCAAATGCATTGCTAACATTAAGATGCCCACACAGACTGAAAAACTAGAGATTAGGAGAATTCCTCCCACCTAAGTTATTTTATTGGCCTTATGTAGTGATAAACTCTATATATTCTCATTTTTCTCAGCTGTCCTACTTCTAGGCAGGAATATGTGCTTGTTGTCCCCGAGTTTCCAAGTAAAATATTCTAAGCAGTCACCCAGTTCAATAAGTTGTCCATTAGCCATTCTAATGTCAAGAATATAGAGGCAAACTCAGTGAAACCATGTCACACAGACAAATGTGTCATCTGTGGAATTGTTTTCCAGCATATCCTCCTTGCCTCTGTCTTTTCATCGGGTCTTGTTATAAACAATACATCCAGCCTGGTATAGCAGCTGTGACACAACCATCCTAACAGTATGTCACTTAAAAAAAACAAAAAAACAAAAATACAAAAATAAACCCCCTAGAAAAGCAGCACTCCTTGATTGTTGCCAGGCCAAAAAGAAACCTGTTTGTAATACCCTATTTTTGTTTCCTTTGATCTGTTAAATATTGTTTTTCAGATGCTGACACAAATGTTTCTTAGGTGCATGATGCTACAGAATCCTTACTTGTGCTGAGTAGCACTTAGTCACGTGGGTAGCTCAACTGAGACTATATATGTGAGCAAGTGCTACTTGCTGGGAAGTAAGGATTGCGTGAATGGGTCCAAAAAGAATTTACCCACTTATTTCAATGGGAGCAGGATTGTGTAAAGGAAAAGTGATGTTTCAAGAATCATTGTTATGAAGCATGAAATTACTTAGAGTGGCGATAAGCAAGGAGACTATTCTTCCAACAGAATCATTGTTTTATTCGTTGCATAGGAGTTCGAATTTTTTTATTCCCAAAGTAATGAAGATGATGGAAGCCATATCATATTGCAGATAATGGATTAGCACAGTGCTGTTCTAGTCACCTAGAGCCAGATTATGCAGCCCTTGCTTACAAGGAGTAGCATCTTCCAGCAGTCTAGTCATCTTGAACTCAGTGAGGGTTCCTCACACAGTAAGATACTACTTGCATTAGTGAGGATGGCAGAATCTGGCCCCTAGAAATCAGCCAGGAGTTCTTGGAAGCATTTTTGTCAGTGTTGTGGGAGTGGATAATGGAGAGGAAGCTTTAACAGGAAGAGTAAGTAGTAAGCGATTACACTCTTCTGTATTTTAGTGTTGTAATTATTATCATCGCCAATAGGCCAATCATTCTGAGCACTGTAAAGAGCATTATTTTAACAAGACCAGTTGTCATTTTAATCAGTGGAGAGAGCCATGTAACAGTTCTTCATGTCAAAAAAGGTAAATCTATAACAGAGCATACAGTGAGGAGACAGACTGGATAAAAGTCAGGGTGGTAAAACACATAGCAGGATTGCAGTTCATATGCACTGTGCCCAATTATCTCCTTGCTTTCACAATTGTAATAATGTAACCCACTATGTAAGCCCTTCAATAAGAGGGTCTAATATTTGCTTCAGACTGAAACCTAGCATACGGAACCAAAAGCGTGAGGGGAAGAGCTTGCTACATTTTCATTACAACACACTTTCACATTAGCGTGTGACTCAAAAACAACCAAGCAAATTTAAGAGTACATACGCATTAGAAGCAATTGGAGATTGTTGTTAGTTGTTTGCTCCTCCGTTATGTCAGTAACAGCTTAGTAATAGATATTTTATTTTATGTGTAGCACAAGTGTACCTGACTACCCAGGTTAATGTTTCATTTGCCATTCACCTTTTACACAGCGATGAGACTTTTTAACAGGCATATAATAAAAACAGCTTTGTTTAAAAAACAAACAACAACAAAACCAAAATGTTCTAAGAATTCAACCAGTAGATGGAGGGGAACAGGTAGCACAAGTCAGCTACTCCCTGGTTCTGTCCCCATCTTTCAGGGCATTGTCAGTCTTTTCCCCCATTTGCTCTGCAACATGAGAGTTTAATGCTATTTTTCACCATAGTGAAGATTGTTTCTCACCATATGAGCTTTCAGATTGTGATGCTGAATGACACACCTACAGCTCAAATGACAGAGACAAGCTTGTCTCTCTCACCAACAGAAGTTGCTCCAATAAAAGGTATTACCTCACCCACATTGTCTCTAATATCCTGGGACCAACAGGTTTACAACACCACTGCATAAAACAATTACACCTCCTTTAAAACGATTTACCTGGAGATAGCATGAAGTATTTGTATAAAAGGATACAGTAATGAGCCTGAGGGAGCTCTTAGGGGCGGCTTGTTAGAATTCTGCATGCAAACTGAAGGCAATTATCCCAGCCTGCGCTGCAGCTCACCTCCTCTTTGTCTAAGCATCCCTGGGGCTCATAAAAATCTTTGAGCAGCAATATTTTTGCTTTCGGAATGGACCATGTTGCACAGATTTGCAATAACATGTTTAGTCCTGGTCCTTCCCAGCCCCCACAAGGCCTTCACACTACTCCACCAGTCTTACACAAGATTTGAACATTATGCTGTAGTTATCAGGGATTTTTAAACCACTGCCCATCACCACTGTCTGAGCATGTTCTATGCAAAAAAAACCTCAAGAGCAATAGCTAAGTCTCTAGTGAACTCCATGGAGTTTCTGGTACTTCTTTTTCTGGAGTTAAAATCTCTTCTTGGGGTAAGGTTTTTGTTTAAATTAATAAAAAACAACAACAAAAAGCCCCTTCCTGTGTACTTAACATTTTGTTCTAAAGAAAATCCAATACCATATGATCCTTTCCAGGAGATTTTACAAGTTTGTTGGGCAAATGGTGGTTGATAGCTTCCTTAGTTGCTGTGAGGCAGATCCCCAGTTCTGTGCCTTTCATCATGTGCACTCTGCTACACGACTCTGGGGAAACGTGGCTGTGAGAGCCCCATTGGACATCCCTGAAGAACAAGTATTTCAGAGGATGGTACATCAGACTCTTACTAAAGTGCTTCAGATTCAGTCCTGGGTTTGTGTGCACACACAAGTCCACGGCTTACAGTGAAAGGTTGCTATGTGGAACTGAGAATAAAGTTTGGCTCATTACATGAAACAGCTAGAGCTTAGTGTTCAAAGGAAAAGGCAGTTACAGCCTACTGCCAAAAATGCCGTGTAATTGTGTATCTAATTTGCGCTTGAATTAAATTTGGACTGTATTGCTTTTATGGTATATGGGACATAGTAAAAGAGTAGGAAACAGTCAGGAAATAAACATTACACTTATAATACATAATTAGAAGAGGTAAATTACCTCAAAGAACCCAAAACAATCTTATAAATATAATTTCCTTTCAACTGAATGATGTATGTTCTCAGAATATTCCAAACTGCACCGGCCTTCGCTAAGGTGGAGGCTAATATCGCCAGCCTGAAGATTATCCTTAAAAAAAAAACAAAAAAACTTGTGCCACAAGATGGCAGCCTAAAATCAGACTTCTATAGAAGTGACACTGTCCATCTTTAGTTCTTAAAAATGTTTTCCAATTACTTCTATTAAGCCTGTGCTGTGAAAACGTATCAATCATGGTTATGAAATAATCAGGCCAATGTTTGCAAATCGTGATCTGATCTGTACCTGATGATATTTTGAGTAGTATCAATGAGTCAAAATTTTAGCTATTACAAAAAAAGTTACATTCATCTGATATTTAGTGTTAACAATGGGGAAGGAGGGGAGAAGAAGAGTGCCTAAAAATATATTTATTGACTACTGCTTGATAGAGTTAAGAAGTAGAACTACATAATATTTTAGTGCAACATCTTGGTTCTAATTAGCAGCATTGTTTATAATTTGAATATTCTGGGGATTGATGTCTAAATTTTAAGTGTGAGGGTTGAATTCCATAAGAAACACTTTGCAGTTTGCTAGCAATTAAATCAGATTGAGACCTAGTGCAAATCCCCTATTAATGCAACCAGATTTGACATTTTGCCTTTGTTGTACATTCTCTTAATTTCAGTAAGAGACTATGATTATTGTATATGACATTGTTTCCACTCTGCTCTGCATATTTGAACTAAATTAAGGTTCAATCAGAAGAATTTAAAGCAATAAAATGTGTAAGTTATTTTAACTATCCATCATCTATTCTGTGCATTTCTAATACGCTCATGGTAGGAAGGCACCAATACTACTTAGTGTTACATTTCAAAGCAGTGTACATTCACTAACTAACTAAGATATCCACATACTATCTAAAAATGCCTGTGAATATCAACTGAAAATATATTGGATTTTTTATGGCTGTGTTTGTACCCTTTGTGTGTTCCTTTATGCAGTGTTTTAACAAGTGATTTGGCTGCACCAATGTTTGAGGAAACAGTGAGTTGTATGATTTATTCTAATGCTTGTAAAGGTGGTGAATTTTGAACACAACTGAGTATTCACGCTAGAAATTCAATTCTGGGAGTTATGCTCATCCAGTTAGGGAGAAAAAACAAATTGTGTGATCTTTATATCCAATCATAGCTACCAACAGCTAAAATTTGATTCTGAATACTGAATGCTCCTAAACTGTTTGAATATAGCTGGGCAACATTTTTCATACAAACCTCTCCCCATCCCTCACTGAAACAGTGCAGATTCAGGTTTACCAAAACAAATAAAGAATTTGAGTTGTTATTTTTTTTAAAGTGACAAGATGGTTCATTTTTGGCATTTTGAAAATGCAAAGTTGTAATTTCATTTCAGAAAGGTTATTCCATTCTGGATTTTCTTCTCAGTTTTATAGAAAAAATTAACATTTTCAAAACCTTGAAATTGAAATTAGACATTTTGGTTGATATAAAGTGAAACTAATGTTTCAGTTCACTGAACATTTTGATTTTGTTTTAGCACAAAGTGATTTTTTATTTTTTGGACCGGCACCCAAACCAAATATGCAGTTATTCACACTGCCCTATTTAGGTCTGTACAACTAGGATTATTTGCATACATTTTGCAGGCTAATTTCACACACCAGATATATTTTACAAGTTCGAGAACAGGCAAGTTGAACAGAAAAGAAGAGCCAATTCTTTGTATAAATTATTCACTGCAAGTGATTTTCTCTGCTCTACTAATTAATTCTTACAATATCTCTGCGTGGCAGGTGGGTGGGATTATAATCCCCATTTTGTAGAGGAGGAGCAAATAAAATGAAATTGAATTATTTGTTCAAGTCAGAATGAGTCACTGATAGAGCTGGGATTAGAACTCAGGAGTTCCTAGTCCCTTTTGTCTATCGGTCTAACATCATTTTTATTCTATGCTCATCATTTTGGTCTCTGAATGCTCCCTCCATTCTGCCTGCCAGTATGTATTGTCAGTATACACAATTTGTTACATATTGTCACAAATTAACTGATAACTGCAAAATAAAGGTCTCACGACCAAGTTATTGTTGCAAATTACATTCAGTTTCCTGCTAAACTGTATTATAATTAGTGAGACAAATTCTTTACAGGTCCTGCATCTTGTTCCCAGTATTGTTTTTTCTTTAGGTGTGTTGAGCTCTAGAGAGCTGAGCCAGACAAAGCTAAGTGTCCTACTTGTACTTTTTATTCCCATAACAGCAGGATTTGGAACTTCTGCTAACTAACCAAATAATTCCCTTTTTTAGATAATTTTGTTAGTAAAAATATATTGTGATACATTAAGGTTGGTGTATAAAAAAACCACACAAAGATTATGATTTAGGAGAAATTATTTAAGTATCAGTCTCCAACAGAGTTAATGTCACAAATTCTAGACTCCTAAGAAATCTATGTGATTTAAAGCCAGAAATTGTAGCTACCCAGCCAGGGTGCAGTAAAGGGGGTAAAGGTTGCAGGGAACATATTTCACCCACTCAAGAGGCAGCCATACTCTTAAACGGTTGCCCTGCTATGCTGAAATTTGTGTCAATGCACTGGTAAGGCCTCAGGCACCACTCAGAATGCAGGGGTTTCATGGGGCTCAAGTGAAATGTAAGGCTGTAGGGAGGCCCTCCACACTTGTATCAATTTCAGCACTCAAGGGCAAGTGGGAGGGGAAAGGAAGGCCAGCCAATGCTGACAGCAGCACTGCAGGCCCCCAATGGGCTTTGTCTGTATAGGGAAGGGACATAACTGTTTCCCTGCCCTTTCTGCACATCAATCTAAGTGTGAGCATGCAGTCTACAACTAACATCAGTGTAAGGTGTCAGACAATTAATGCACCTTGAGAGGCATGATACCTCTTCCAGTCTTCCACAGGTAGGAGGCCTCCAGCTTCCCCTGTGAAGCAGGATCTCTTTTGCCTTTCCCAATGCAGCATTGATTCTTGGGGCCCCAAGAGAGCCTTTCATGATTAGGCTTTGAAGGGAAAAAAACCACATAATTAATAGTTATGATTCTGCAAGCTACATTTCCTAAGTCTAATTGAAGGTGATTGCATATGCATCAACTCACTTTTGTAGGTTCTGATATCCACAATTAAAAAACAGCTGTCTAAAATAATGACCCATTAGTAACTGCAAGATAACAGACACCAGATGCATATTAAAGTGCTACCCAAGAAACAAAACTACTCAGTAGTTAAGGTTAAAATGTACAAAGAAGGCTTAAAAAATTCCTTCTGTCTGATAATGCAAACTTGTTACTATAACTCTAATAGAGACCATTGTTTGCAGCATGAGAGAGTACTACAGCTTCATATTTCCATGCTTAAATTTTGCTTTTCCATGTTCACTATGAATACATACTGATTTGGTGGCATGTGTATTTCCAATTACATCTACCAGAAAGAGTGTAATATGGAATAAGATATGCATAGTTAGCTTTATCAGTACTTTGGCCTCCACTTTCCAAAAGTGGCAACTGACTGTGGTTGATTCAGGTTGTGGTTTCCAGTGTGAGAAACCCTAAAGAGAGCTGATGTTTCAAGTGTGCTGAGTGCCTACCCTCTAAAAAAAGCCCCTTTAAGGGTTTCTCAAGTTGGGAGCATAAGAACTGAGACACAGATTCACTAGTTCTTTCTGAAAATGTAGGTCATCTTAAGTCAATATATTGAGTACGCACTGAGCTTCAAGTTAAGCACATACCTAAATGTTTTGCTGGACTGGGGCTAGAGTGTCTATCGTTCAAGTTCCTTTGTGTAGTTAGGCACCTAAGTCCCAGTTCTAGGCACTACTGCAATCCACAAAACCCATGCTAGACTGCCACCTACCCCTGTAGGTACCTAGATGTTTCTGGGTATACTTAATGTTTTTAACACACCTATTGCCCACATAAGCCCTAGCATGATCCACAAGCCATGGAAAAATAAACTTTTGCCTGGGACTGTAGCTGATTGGTATGTGGCCTCTGAGCAGAGGGGAGAATTGAACCGAGGTGTCCTGCATCTGAGGTGAGCATTTTAACCCCAGGGCTAAAAGTTACATGGGCACTACCATGTGCAGCAAGGCAGGTGCCTAACTCACTCTTGCAAGAAGCAGTTTATATGTTTAAGTCAAGTAACCAGAAGAGAGGTGCTTGGCTGTGGATCACAGGAAGAGAGAAATGCCAAACTCAGAGAGAAGGGGCGTAGGACCCACCCCTCTCATCAGCATCTCTCCATTGTCTAGTTTAGGTGGCTCCTTGCCCAGCATGCTGGCTTTTGTGGATCCCATTCTTAAGCACCTCTCCCCCCATGCATTGTACAGGGAGGTTAGGCATCTAACGAGGGCTTTGTGAATCCCATTGCTGGTCCAGTAAGTCCCTTTGTGGATCTGGGCCTATGTTTAATAGGTCTTTTCCAAAGTTTCATAGAAATTAGAGGGGAAAGTGTGGAGGCAGAATGAAAACCCGTATTGGAGATGGTGTGGAGTTACAGTGCCCCTTCTGTGAGCTCCAGGTTGGTATTGTCCTGCAGAAGGGCAGAAAGACTTTTAGAGCTCCTGGAGACCACAGTCCCTACCCCTCCAATTAAAAGCGTGCTGTGTGCACTCCCCTCTGTGGCTGGCCAAGTCTGCCAGCTGCTTCAGGCTAGTCCATGACTCTGCTTCCTCATTTCTTTTCAGATGGCTTGCACAGGAATGTTTACGCCAGTGTTCAGAGAAGCTTGGAGGTCGAATGTGTCTGGCCTCTTTACCAAAGGAAAGTTTCACTGTCCTCTCCTGCCAACCTTGCACACACAAACAAGGATCAGCCACCACATGCCACTTTATTTATATTACCATGCTCTGATGGGGGACCCTAACAAATCTGTGACAAACTGTACCACTAATAGAATGTTTCTGGAGTTGATCTTCAGATGCTGCCTCCCATATGCTATACATTCAAACAGTACAATTCACAGCATTTTGAAAAGTTAAGGATAGTAATGCACATGGCTTCCTTTGACTCTGCTAGTAGTGAGTTATGCATCTGCCTGTTTAAAAAAGACCTACACTTCTATCTTATGTGTAAAAAAGTTTCCCCTCAAGCTAATTTTACAAGAATTCTGACCTTTAAATATGTTAGTACTATGATTTACAAGTGAAAATTTACAAGGTGAATGTCATTTTGCATAATGGAAGCTGCCTATAATTAAACTTTAAACCCAGGTTTAAATTAGGGAAAATGTGTTTACTGTTTGTGCTTTCTGCCCCTTCAATTTTGAGTATATATGGTCATGTGGCTATTTTTTTACCGAACCCTATTTTGTTAATAGTCTCTATATTCTCATATCTCCAAGTTTGTAGCTACGTTTATAAGCTGTTCTCAAAATATTGAATTCTGATTTGCATTGAAAAATGGAATGCAAAATTTGACATTTTCTTCTGCAGTTGAGCCTTTTTAGTACACATCAGTAGGGGAATTCACCCTTCTTCTAGAGAGAGATTAAAACCAGAGAGTTTCCATTCAATTATCTGCTTAGAATAGCCTGAATTTTAATTGGCTCAATTAGAAAAAAATAAATCTATGTTTCAGGATTTGACATTTAAACACATGTATGGTACTTGGAGCCAGTGGAGTCCTATGATGCCAGCCTCCTTAACCTACTCATTACATTTTCAAAACAATCATCTTTGAGTTTTCTCCCGTGCTTTCCCCTTATGCTTTGGAGGAACTTGCCATAAACATCTACAAAGCTACCTCATTATTCACCTTCAAATCCATCCCCTCTTCTTTTCCGTGATACCTACAAAAAAAATCCAAACAAACAAACAAACTTGCCAGTAGTTAGGCTGCTGGTAGGCTATGGTCTCAGTATGTTGTGCTATTTTGCTTCTGCTCCTGTCTGTAAACATCTGTTGCCTCTTATCTTGTACTTAGATTGTAAGATCTTTGGGACTGAGACTGTTCATTCTGTGTTTGTCCAGTACCTATCAATGAGGCAGAAGACAGGTATCAAATTGGAGAACACTTCCAGGTTCTGGAAAAATTAGCGGCCTGTCCATTTATGTGGCACATGTCATTTTATTTCTATGGGTAGGTATTTCTATTAGATACAAATGCATGGGGTCAGATTCACCCCCTGCATGACAGTCCTGTTGAGCTCTAGTGCAAAAGGGCTAATACAGTGGATCTGTCCCGCTATTTCTTGTGGCAGAGGCAAGTCCCTAAATGGCATAGGGCTGGTGGAGTTGCCCCCTCTGTGACTGCCTTTGCTGTTTCAAGTGTAATGGGTGGTGGCACAGGGAGTGGGCCCTCTCTGCACAATGCAGCACCCTGCATGGGACGAAGCTAGTCTCCTAGGTGCCCTTCTGGAATTGCTTTCAAAAACTTTCTGAAGAAATATGTAACATCTCCAGAATAGCATGTCTTATGCAGGAAGTGCAAGCTTGGTTATTATACAGAACAGTTATTTATTATCCCTGTCCAACAAAGCTGAAAATAAGCAAATGCTTCCACTTATCACATATTAGTCCATGAATCAGATTACATAAAATGAAGCCTGTGTCAGCTAATCATAGTTTTGAATTAACCATTATTCACTTTAAAATGTTGTTTTTAATTCTAGCAAGTCTGAAACCTGCTTATTCATGACAGTACAATATTCACTTTGTAATTCATTTGAATTATAGTATTATAGACTTTGCTTTACTGAGCCTTTTAGAAGCAAACTTGAAGCACAGTGCAGCTTTTTATTGCTAGACATAAGATTGGTTGGTTAGACAGGCAAGTGATGTAAAGTAATTACATTTTGCTTGGCTAGTGACGTGAGGCTGGGTGTTTTGCCTGTGAAGCATTATGGAAGTAGAAGTGTTTTGTATAGTTGCAAAGCACTAGGTGGGGCACCAGTGTTTCTGTTTTGACTGCTACACAACAGGGCAGTGAATGCCAGTGCTCTGCTTAGGTATTTTATGTGGGTAAGGTTAAAAAGAAGCCCAGTGAGGTCTGAGCCCCTGGCTCCGAAGCTGTAGGGAGAACCCATCTCTTGTTTTGTAAAGAACTGTACCATCACACATCTGATGTCATATTATGATGTTCATGATGCTCAGGGCCTCTGACAGCACTTAGTCACAGTTCAATGTGTGTGTGTGTATGCATGCACAATTATTGAGCTAGTTTTCTTAACAGCTGTAGTTTTGAAAAGAGATAAATATTTATACCTTTTCAAAACCACAAATAGCTAGTTTTCCCTGACCATTTATTTAATGATTTATTTTAAAAGAGGTATGAGTGAGGCATAGCTGGATATTAAAGACTAGAAATCTGGATGCTCCTTGAATTTTCCAAAAAAGGCAATTAAGTTTCGTCAGATCAATTGAAGGCAATTATTTTTGCTAGAACAGTAAGCAGTTTAATTTGCCAACGATACCAAAGTAAAATAAGCTACAATATAAATACTTCAGTGCAACAGCAGCAGCAGCAAGTATTATTTGACTTGACTTTGGAGGGGCAGGTCCTCTATTTGTTTAGAAGTCAGTTTTCCTATGGTGCTATAAAGTTATATCAGTATAAACATGCATATATCAGAATAGCCTGTCAGTAAGTTTATGGAAATAATCCATAATGATACAAGTACCTTAATACTGGTATAAGTATGTCCACCCTAAGTGGATTGCACAATTTAATTATCTAGGTTACTAAACAGATATTGTTAAGTCAGTACAAAAAACTGTTTAGATCAGCCCTAGAACTTTGCTGCAGCTGTACATTTATATACCAGGGTCAGGCAGTTTAATTTGAAGTCGATCCTTGATTTACCATGCTAAGTGTTTAAAAACTATTTGCATAAAAACCTACATATCCACACAATGAATTTTTAAAAAAATCAAAAGTGGAAGAGTATCTGAACACAAACCAACATTATTTTTGTTAACAAAAAATGCTATTACCAAAAGTTCTTGACCAAGCGAATGTGCCACATCATACAGACAGGGGTACTAGAACAATTTTTATAGTGGGAGTGCTGAAAGCCATTGAATCAAACTGTAAACCCTGTATATAATAAAATTCACTTCTAGCCAGGGGGTGCAGCAGCACTCCCAGTGCCCCTAGTTCCAGCACCTATGCACACAAAAATTATGAAAAACAGATATCCCTGCACTTTTCAGAAAAGCAAAATATCCATGAGTTTCAAGGCAGAAAGTTTAAATAGTTTTACAGAAAACATGAGGATTCCTGATAAGGACAGTCTTCTTGTAAGTGGGTCTCAGACTTCTGGAATTTATTGCCTAGCTATACAACTACATGGCCATTCTGCTGCTCAAGTGAATTATATGGAAGCACAAACTGTAGCATTTTGTTCATAAGAAAAGAATTGTTCTGTGACATGCAAACTGAGGAGATACAATTTGTTGCTTTGTTAACTCCACTCAAAGAGATGTTTGCAAAGTTAGCTTTTGAAATATTCTGAAACATGGTAGCCAGAAGCAATCTTAATCTTAGTTTACAGTGTGAGACTTGAGAGCAATTGCAAAGAATTAGGAAAAAATGAGGTTAGATTCATTGCAATGCTTGCCCATTGATAGGTCTGTAAAAGTCTGTGCACATCAGAATTTTGGCCGACGTACTCTTTTCTGGTATAGTGGTATGGTGGGGGGAGATCAAATCAGATTAGTCCGATTGGCTTGAATCATTATGCTGCAGCAGTGCATGTGGGCTGTTCAAACAGTAAGCAGACCAATTTTAGACAGAATACAACCTACACTGCATTAACCACAGCCTTTTGCTTGTTATTCAGGTTTCCTTTAGAAGTTGGAATTAATTTGGAAAGATATTTTCAAATTTCACTATTTCAGCCCCCCGAAATGAAAATTCAAGCTCTTGATGACACTTCTAAAGAAGCTACAGATTTGAGGTATTGACCATGTATCCTTGGTGGCAGGTCAGGCTTGAGCATTGAAAGCAATGAGAGAAAAAGTCATTTGGCTGCCACATGTCAGTGCTTGTTTAACCAAGTTTTTAACCACCAGGTTTTGTGTGTCTCAGGATATATGAGACTTGGTGGAAATACTCTTCATTGTTTTATAACACTGCCATGGGAAAACATGGGTTTTCTGTAGTAAACTTATGAAAACAAGCCCAAAGATGCAGCAAAATACACATCAGGATTTCTATTCCCTTGACCTTCAGGCAGGCCAGATGACACAACTCTCTCCATTCTGTCAGAGTACAGCTACACGGGCAAAAAATAAAAAAATAAAATAAAAAAAAAGTGGTTTTTTTTTTTTTTAAAAAAAAACTCAGTTTAGCTAACGTAGGTTAAAAATAGAATTGAAAACCCAGCAACTGTGCTTTTAATTCAGGTTAGCAGCTTGAGTTAAAGCCTCTGGGGGAAACTGGGATTGAACTTGAGCTACTAACCCAAGTCTGAGTTGCCATGTTTCCACTGCTATTTTAAGCTGAGTTAGCTAATGAGGGTTAGTAAACCTGAGTTGAGAACATCCTCAGTGAAAGGCTGTGGTTAATGCTGTGTAGGTTGTATTCTGTCTAAAATTGGTCAGCTTCCTGTTTAAACATCTTTATTCTCTACTACAGCATAGACCTACCCTCAGTTGTAGGGACTTGTGTCCACCCTCTTAAATCCCTCCTAAAATTCTCTTATGGGAGAAGGCAGCCTGCTTGCCCCCCAACGGTGCAGGAACATCTCCAGATTGTACCATACCCACTGTCCTTAAAGCATTCTGCTGCCAAGACCCCCCAGAATATGGAACAGTCTGCAAATTCCCTGTATTTATGGGGGATCATGGGAGATCAGGAAGTCAGCCATAACATGGTGAATTTGTACAAGTGGAAGAGCAGCAGCAAGACAAAAGACCAAAGGAGAGTGTTTTGCCATTTGGTATTTTTCACTGTGTTTATTTAAGAGTCTTGTATGACGGATAGGACTCTACTCCAGTAGAGATACAGCAAGTTACAGCAGCTGAGAATCTGACCATTAACTTGGGTGACCAGGTGTCTGGTTTTCAACTAGAACACCTGGTTGAAACGGGACCCTGGTAACTCCAGTCAGCACTACTGACCGGGCCACTAAAAGTCCTGTTGGTAGTGCTGTGGAGCTAAGGCAGGCTAGTCCCTACCTATCCTGGCTCTGCGCTGCACCCCAGAAGCAGCAAGCAGGTCCTGCTCCTAGGCTGGGGGTAGGAGGGAAGGCGGCATGGGACTCAGTGTGCTGCCTCTCCCTCAAGCACCAGCTCAGTACTCCCATTGGTCAGGAACCATGGCCAATGGGAGCTGCAGGGGTGGTGCCTGCGGGCAAAAGCAGTGCACAGAGTCTCCTGGCCCCCCATCCAGGACCTGCCCGCTGGGGTATGGTGCAAAATCAGGACAGGCAAGAAGCCTGCCTTAGCCCCCCGTACTGTGCCACTGACCAGGAGCCATGGAGGTAAGCCCATGCCCTAACCCCGTGCCCCAGCCCCCTCCTGCATCCCAAACCCCTCATCTCTGGCCCCACCCCAGAGCCTGCACAATACAGAGCCTTCACCCCCCTGCAACCCAACCCCCTGCCCCAGCCCAGAGCCCCCTCCCACATCCAGAACCCCTCTGCACCACCTCCCATCTTGGAGCCCCCTCCTGTACCCCAAACCCTTCATCCTGGCCACACCCCCAGATGGAGCTTTTCTATGGTACAGTAAAAATGCTTATTTTTAAAGAGTAAAATTCTTTACTGAATATATTTTTCAGATTTAATTTGTTAACTAGCAAACTTTACTAAAACATAAGATTTGTCAATCAGAAAAAACAATCATTTAATGCCCCCGCCCCCCCAACCTTGATTCATGCTGTTTTAACAATCAGCCTCCACTGAACTAATATGGTAAGTTAACTCCACCGAAAATTCAGAAACAGATTTTATTAAATCAAGTCACAGAATTCTTCCTCACCACTTTATTGTGGACTGCAATTTTCCCTGTAAAGTTCCCAATTTTCCCTTCTGTGCAGCAGCACTCACAGAATCTATTATAGAGTTGTCATCATTACTATATCACAGCTTCACGTTGTCCTCTGCAGTTCCAGTTTAACAGCTGGTAGTTCAGGTGGTAAGATGGACATATCACACTTAAGAAGGAATATTTCCAAAGAGAGACTCCTATGGTACACCCCCAAAATGTTCAGGTATGGAGGTAATTGCACAAGCAAAATATATAGAGTAGCTGTGTGCATAAAACAGCCATTTTAGGTGGCTGATTATGATCAGCCAGGTCCTAAACAATGAGAGACTATTAAAACAGTTTCTGAACACCTTACAGTGATATTACAACAAAAACAATAGCAAGCACCTTGTTCTGACAATGAGCAGAAACTTTATACTGCAGCACACTGTGGTATAAAGAAAGTCTTTGACTAATCTGAGTCTTATAACAACAAGGCAGCAACCAGGGAACGATTGAACCTACAAATAAAGGCAAATGCAGACATGGCAGTGCTGATGTCAAGTAATAAGACCCAAATGAAATTTCCCAGTAGTATACTATGTTGGAAATTGCAGATAAAAATTGGAGGTGCTTCAGCTACTTATTACTTTTTTTTTTAAACCCAAGGTTTATTAACGGAGTTCCATGTCTTGAAGCTACTTAGCTGCTTCTGACCACTTCTAGCAAATTGTAAAAAAACTAAAGCATCTGAGGCATGCATCATTTTTCATTAGGTCATGTCAGATTTCATCATCCTATATCATTTGATGTACATTAACCTGATGCCATGTGAGGATAACATTCTATTACAGATTTAAGGGTTTACTGTCTAACATTTTCAGCGGAAATATGTTGAGTGCAATCACCAAAAGAACAGAGAGTCAGTGTGAAGCACTTCCTTGAAATTAAAGAAGTCAGCATATCCATAGTTTAACAGATGATGATTTTCCATGCACTGGGCTGCAGCTACAACAACTTAGCAAAAAGAAGCCTGAGGAAGATAACTTACAGGCAGAAGTCCAGCTGAAAGAATCCAGGATCTAAAAGAAGAAGAAACTAAAAACCTGTATACATAAGAAATGTCAATTCAGCGCTTAAAGAAAGGAAAGTGTAACTAATTCCATTAGAGAGATTGTGCTAGGAGGAAAATAAAACAAATATATTAGAATAAATAACAATCAGACAAATCTAAGAAAACTAATGCAGCAGCCAGCCAACAATAGAGCAAGAGGAAAATTGTGTAGGTCACTACAAACTATAGAAAAGATCACCACCTCCCAGATTTAAAATACAAAAAAAAAAAAATAGGAATATTGTCAAAATGCTATTTATAAAGCACATCATCTTCAAAAGACCCCAGACTGATTTACAGACTATGGGCCAGATGTCCCATTATATTTTTGCAGGATTCTCAACAGTGGCGGCTCCTGGCACCAGCGCTCCAAGCGTGTGCCTGGGGCAGCAAGCCACAGGGGACGGCCTGCTGGTCCCTGCAAGGGCAGCAGTCAGGCAGCCTGTGGGAGGTCCCTGGTCTTGCGGCTTTGGCGGCAATTCGGTGGCGGGTACGCCGAAGTCGCAGGACTGGCGGACCTCCTGCAGGCAAGCTGCCAAATCTGCATGACCGGGGCAGACCTCCCGCAGGCAAGCCTCCAAAGGCTGCCTGACTGCTGTGCTTGGGGTGGCAAAAAAGCTAGAGCCGCCCCTGGTTCTCAAACCTCATTGCACCGCAACCCGCTTCTGACAACAAAAATTACTACATGACACCACGAGAGGGGACCTAAGCCTGATCCTGCCCAAACCCCGCTGCCCCAGGCAGGTGGGTGAAAGTCAAAGTCCAAGCCTCACCACCCCAGGCAGAGGAACCAAAGCCAAAGCCCAAGGGCTACTGTCCCAGGCATGGGGCTTGTAACCTGAGCCCAGACATGCAGGGCTGAAGCCCTTAGGCTCAGGTTTTAGCCCAGGCAGTGGGTCCCAGCAAGTCTAACACCAGCCTTGCTGACCCCATTAAAATTAGGTCACAACCCATAGTTTGACAACTGCTGCATTATAGTATTGGGGCCAAGTACCATCCCAGACCACAAGATGCTCCCTCATGGCACAAAATGGCTCTGAAGGCCCATTACCCTCAGGACCCTCTTGCCTCTCCAAATAACTTGTTCCACACCCAAAATACACAATCATATTCCCTTTCCTAGGGTCTCATTTATTAAGTCTTTATAAAGATACAGTTTTCTGTGACCCTTCTCACTTGGGGTTTCCAATTTCACCCTCAGTCACCAGATGGTCAGGTTTCCTGCTCCCGCACTTGACTTACCTCTGAGCCAAGGAGCTCCGTCAGTTCTGCTGCAGCCCCTCATCTCTCTGGAGAGTCTTTTCACCCAAGCCTCCTGTCCTCGACCCTGCACTCCTGGGATCTGCTGGGACTCAGACAGGATTGCGTCTACCAGTCTTCTCTGTAGGTTATCTAACCTGCCACTCCCTACCCCTAGCATTCACTCTGAGGTTTTTATTTTTATCTCCTCCCCAGATGGCCTGATTTTTGCCGCATGACCTACCTGTCATGTGACTTTGCTTATTTTCTCCACCTGGGGAGGCAAACAAAGTGTCACAGGTAGGGCTAGACCCCTCACCGCTTAAAGGGGCAGTCACCCTGTGACATGTCCCTTCAGACCACTCTGGTGGCTAAAAAGAGTTGTAAAGCCTTATTGGATCCAGCCTCCACAGAATACTCCTTCATGACACAGAGACAGCATACTGGCTCTGTACTACCTGGTGCAAATGGCATGACGTGAGGAAAGAGATGGGGTTGGACTGCTACTGCTGGAATGATCATTAAATAGCAAAATGTAAGTTAAAGCAACCTGGAGGCTTCTCTAACTTATGCTGGCAGCCAAGTATGCCTTCCTGCTGGCCTGAAAATAGGGGAATCTTAATCTGACTGTTGTCCTTCTAAAAATATATGGGTACTCAGGAAAGAGGAGAGAACCTCACTACATCAGCTAGTAATGAAACAAAAAAAGTTTTAATTAAAAATGGAAAAAAATAAATATAAACTTAGCAGTGATGTTTTACAGTACAATTCAGGAAAAATTACTCCCCTCCTGGGTTGCCTGTGAGAAGAGAACAGTGTAATTTAGGAAGGGGCACCAAAAGGCATTGTCCTAGCATTTGGGGATCACTAGGAGGCCGGGATGCCTCTGCCATGCCCCTTCCTTCCTAGTTTCTCCCTGTGCTGGGGAGGTGTGATGCAGTTGCCATTAAGCTAGCTCCACACCACTAGAGAATCCTCAGACACAGGGGAGGCCCTGCTGTAGTCAGGGCAGCTGTGCCCAGCTGGCTTCAGGGCAGCTGTGCACAGGTGGAACAGAACAAGGTGACTGTAACACAACTAAGAATGGAGGCCAATATGTAAATGAAAGGTACTGCTAACTGCTATGCTAATTTCTCGGTGTGTTTTCAGATAATCCCTTTATTCCATTTAGTAAAACAAAAGGCTCTGACTTTGGAAATATAATAGTTCCGTGTTTAAATCTCCATCTTCCACTGAGGGCAATTTATAAACCTTTGCTATGGACTATGCAGGTGCTTAGATATTTGAAAGAAACCTTCCATTTACTGTATGAGAATGTTGAAGAGGCACTATGTGGATAATTATCTCAATTCATTAGCATAGGTGAAAGCTTAAGAGTGAGAGCTTTATCACAATGATTTATAAGGAAAGTTAACATCACAGACTATATTAACACTTATCTTTTTTATTGTTATAAATGTAATGTCTATAGATGATACATCAACAATGTGAAAAAAAATCAAGGATACTTGTTTTTATCTATAGTTAAATACTATGATGTTGCTCACTATGATGGTGGCAGCTTCATTTTTAGTAAGCATTTGATATGGATTTCAATAAGGCAGTTCAAGCTTGTTAGCTAAGTGAATATCAAATTCAGTGAACTGGGTATTTTGGTCTCATTTTAAGTTAAAGTGGTTTCACATTAGTGAATACTTGCTGCTTGTACAGTTGGTTCATACATAGACATCTGTAAGGTACTTTAGGGATTCAGCACTGCAGTTGTTTGAAAATACTGTGGTTGTACAAATGCACTCAGGTATTACATCAGGCTGCTTTCAGTGCTGCACAAGTCCTGTCATCCATTTTTCTTCCTCTGTTTAAAATATATGAATAAGGTTAGTAGAAAATAAAGCAGAAGAAAAATATCATACAGATTAGCATAGAGGAAATGGCAAAAACCCATTAAAATGTCTGCTTTCAACAATCTTAGGTAAGCCCATTGATGCTGTTCCTCTGTGCTAGAGGGCTTGTGAATACATAGAATACAGTGAACTGCTGGGAATGGCTGTTTTCTTGGAAGTCATTTTGTAAAGTGTAGGTCACAATTTTTTCCCTTTAAAATCTCACAGCCTTGAGCAAAAGTTTAAAGATTATCAATTTCAAGTTATATCCCCAGTGCATCTGCAAAGGAGGTTTTGATCGGTAAGAAAACATCTATTTTCTGTTCACTAGAAAAATCATGATTTGCATTTCCCTTTTTCTACTGTGGGTCACCAGGCCCTCAATTGATCTTTACTGACCAGCTTCATCTTAAATCAATTCAGAGTTATTTAGTGTGCACACTGAGAAACTACCACTTGTACTTCAGATGCTACAAAATCACTTCCAAGGAAATTTAAGCAATTCAGATAGTTTCTCTAGATGAAATTGAACTGTGTTGTACTGCACAAAATTGAGAGAGAGCTGACGTGGAACTAAGAAGCTGAAAGAGTTTAATCAACCTGGTAGTCAAAAATGGTACAGGTTGGCAAGAGTACAGGATGTATATGGTATAGTCAATTGTGTGTCAGGTTTTATGGTACAATTTGTCCATCTGTGAGCTACAGTCTTACTTGGTAGCTGAAGCGAATGGGATAAGGTTGATACAGGTAAGAAACATTTTATGGGGTTGTTTTTATTTTTAAAGAACTATTCCAGTTCTCTTTTAAGCCACTGTAGGTTATTGTTATTGTAACAAGTTCCAATATCACCACTGTACTTAATGTAGCATCCATCTTTTTACCATAAAACAAATCCTTCTTTTCAGTGCTGCCTAACTGGACTATAGAAATTCAAACTTGACTGAGTTTTATCATATAAGATCTCAGCAGTCTGATAGAAAATGCCTAGCTCTATAGGGGAAAGTAATTACTCTATGTATATAGTTTGTAAAGGTTTTGGGAGCCTCACAGATGGAAAACGTTATCTTATTTTTTATATTCTTTATATTGTTCCATGCAGAAAGCGTGCCTGGTGCTTTACGAGCAAGTAAAAAAGATAGATCCCTGCCCCAGTTTTTTCTGCTTTGCTATTAGTAAAAAGGTGTTTTTTCCATTTTTAAAGAAAAACATGTTATTTGTGTCTCTTGGAGCATAAAGAAATATGGGTTATTCATCACCACTACATGGGGGGAAAATACTTTGAAATTGCTACGCTTTTTAACTTCAGAAATCCTTTACTGTGCAGGTGTGGCATATTTTAGTCACAAAATTGTATTATGCTCTTTATAATTATTATTTGAATTTATACTACTTTTACAATTAGGCATAATTACTAAAATAAATGTGCAATAGTCAACTAGGAATGCTTTGGGGAAAAACAAGTAAATATGCAAAACAAGACCTAGGTTAAAAAAACATCTAGATTGTCAGGGAAACCCGGGAAAAAAGGGAAGTCACTGAAAGGGAGTATGCATCCAACACCAAGGAATATCTACGTAATACAGATGGCCAGGCCATATTCAGAACTGAAGATCTTCACTATCCTGTTCTCTCCCTTAGTTTCTTTTTTTATTTTTTTCTATGAGTTTGCAAATTCCTGTGTAGTCCTATGTTGTGTGCTCTAAATCCCTAGGGCACCTGCATTTTGTCTGGCTACAAATGAGAGGGAAGCATAATATTGAGGCTAAAGTACAGGACTAGGAGTCAGGAGATCTGGGTTCTAGTCGCTGTATAATAGGGATACTTCCTTATCTAACAGGTGGTGTGAGGCTGAAATAATATTTGTTTTGTGCTTTGATATCCTCACATGGCAGGACTATACATGTGCAATATATTATGATGAGTCTTTATTAATGTTACTATCGGATGACAGTACAGCTTAATTTTTAGGAAACTCCTTTATTTCATTTAGTTCCTGCCTTTTTCACAGTGCAGTACTGCTCAGGCATGGCAATAAAAGCAACTTCACACAATGTCCCTTTTCTTCCAGGCTGCTTGCAGGACTTTGCCCTTATCTCTTTTTAGCACCATCTGTGGTAGTAACTGTGTAAGCTGTAATCTACATATGAGATAGCTAATGTATTTTTAATCACCAGGATATATAATCCTTCTCAGAGTGTGGGAGGTAATAATAGCTGAAATCTGTCTACATTACAGCTACTACTGATGGAGCTGCACTGGTAGCAAATTACAGTTATAGAGCTTGCTAGTGTAGACAAAGGCCCAGAGAAGCCATATTCACTCACTTTAAACAATCTGTTAGCTTGTTCCAAGAGCAGACTCTTGGATGATTGTGTTTAGCAGCTGTTATTGCTCCAGAACAACTAGGTCAGCTGGATAGTGTTGGAGTGTTGCCCACTCCCTGGCCCTGACTGTGTAAAGAAAACAGGGAGGAAAAAGAGTCATTTGTCCAATAGGAGTGTTGCTTTTCAAAACAGATACATTTTGGGGAGGAAAGGGTGACAGAAGGGACTTGGAGGCCTCTGGGAGCCCTCCACCTGCTCTATCTGAGAAGGAACCCAAGAGTCACTCATGGCAACAGCAAGAGAGTAGGTAGCATGAGGTAGCCCAGCTGCTGAAGACAGGAGGCAGGGGAAGTCTCTCTAGGCTCCCTGCAGGTGGTGAGAATGGCAGGGTCAGAACTAATGATCTCCCCACAAATACCTTCATTAATAGGGAAGAGGGGCATGAAAGAGACCAGCAACTCTCCCAAAGAAATACTCTTAACAGGACAACAGGAGAGAGAAGGTTGTTCCTGAAATATAAGCACAGGGAGTGATAATATTCTCCATTCCAACTTCCCCATTCCTTGCATCAGGGTGGTCCTCTGAATTATCACAAGACGGGGGAAACATGTCTAGATTCTCTGTAAGGGACGGAGAAACAAATTCTCCACTCGGTGAGGGAAAGCCTTTGGCCGTGCATTTTCTTTTAGCGTGGGCCTCCTCCAAAGCCCACTGAAGTCAATAGAAAGACTGCGTGACTTCAGTGGGCTTTGGATTAGAGCTCTGTTGACAATTTTGAAAGCATGCAAGGCAGATTCATCACTTTTCTTTGTGTGCTCACTATCTGAGTTTTTAGCTCAGAGTTCTGGATATAACAGTGCTTATTATAATGTGTAGTTAGAATACTGTTGCCCCTCTGCTGAGCAGTAGCAGAAGTCAGCATCTTGCAGGTTGGTTTCCCATTTAAGAAGAAATCAGTGACACTGATTTCTGGCATTTTCTTAGTATAACTTGTTGATTTACACCAGTGCTGGGACATAAGGAGTCAAACAACTTAACCAAAACCCTCTTGCAGGAATCCCAGCCCAAATACTAATGCCTGGTTCCTTAGAAGCAACTCTGCACCAAGAACTAACCACAGAGGAAGAGTCTAAGGCAGAGAGCAACTTCTCTGTTTGCACCTGCTCCTTCCAAAGAGTTCCCATCACAAAAAAGCTAACACCACAGAATTTCTTCAGAGACCACATTGCTCACAGTCTGAGTAAAAATCGTAAGATTATATAACAGCACCCCTTTGTGACTTCTGCTCTAAAAATACTTATTAACAGAATTTAGATGCTACTGGGATAAGGTAGGTGAGGTAATATCTTTTACTGGACCATCTGGTGTTGGTGGAAGGTACAAGATTTCAAACTTCACAGAGCTTTTTCTCTGGTCTAGGGAAGGAACCAGAGTGTCTGAGCTAATAAGTTGGGACAGATTGTTTACTTAACAACTTGTATTTAGCTCAGACACTCTGGTTTCCTTCCGCAGATCTGAGGAAGAGCTCTGTGAAGCCTTAAAGTTAGTACTTTCCACGAACACAAGTTGGTCGAACAAAAGATATTTCCTTGCCTACCTTGTCTATCTCATATCCTGGAATCAACATGGCAACAAACAATATTGTAACCAATTTTAGATTCTACTATGATGGGTGTTATAGGTAACCCTATGGTAGGTATTCAGTTGAAACAATCATGCTGCAAGTGAACAGGTAGCCTTTTTATGTTACTGCAATATTTATGGTATTCCTTATACTTAGCACAGAATAGGGAATGCAGAGAAACAGCATTACTTGCAGTTATGAAGATTTCAATATTGATCGCTACTCAGAGCTGGTCTGATGACACAGTGATGAAAATTCCTGAGCTCTATTTATATTAGCACTCCAACTCTTTTTTCCATTGATGGAAATGCACTGGCTACGATTTCCTCAAAAAGACTAGCATAGACGCAGGCATGATTTCAAGAAAAGGAATGCTGATACGTAATGATGCTGGATGTTTCTCTTTTTACTAAAGGGAAGAACTTTTGCAAGCAAGAATACCAATTTATCCATATCCAGATATCCTTACCCGGACAGATAGGGAGCTAAAGAAGATAATTGAGGATCAGGTAAGATCCTTATTTCCCTTTTTTGTTTGACAAGTAGCACTGTTTACAATTATAAAAAAGCTCTTTGAGCAAGGAGAAGCAGACCTGAAAAAAATATGCATTTACATAAATTGAATATTGAGCATTATAAAATTCAGCCATTGCCAAACTTGATTACCTTTTAACTCTGCTACAAGTGCATGTTATTTGCTTCCTTAAGTTATGGAAAACACTGCCTTTTGTTATTTGTTAAAAAATAGCCTAATCCTGATCTCCTGAATTAGCACTGATTTCTTCTGACAAAAATCTTACATCTGAGTACAGAGCACTGATTTCTTCTGATGTGTGTTCTAACAACTGAATCCAAATTCAGTTTTCTGGTGACCATCCTTTACTCTTGACAGATCAAAAAGATTTCTTAATCACTTTGTTCTTGTAGGATTTACATGAGCTGGAGAGGCACGAGGCTAGTCCATTAAAGCAATACATTAATCCACTGCACTGCATTCAGGCAGCAACTTCTTTATCTAAAAATATATCATTACATTCTCCTTTTATTTATTTAGAAAGATATATTCAATTTGACCTTGTTGCTTAACCTCAACTTGATAGATATGCCAGCACTACAGAGGTAAATTTTCACTATAGCTCACGGAGACTTAGTGATGGACTGCCGTTAGCAATTCCTGATTGGCAACAGATGCTAGTAACATTGGAGTGTATCAGGTGGCTAAATTGGAAGGCATTGTGCCAATAATTTGTCATTACATTTAGCTACATATTAGCATTTTGTAATTTCGTGAGAACTGCTATATTATGATTATTATTTATATTACCATAGTGCAGTGGGAGCCGCAATTGGCTGAACCCGCGGACACGGCAGTTAAACAAACCAATAACAAGCGGCATCCCAAGTTTGGGAAACAGTGCATAGTGCCTAGGAACCCCAGTGATGGACCAGAACCTCATTGTGCTAGGTGCTGTACAAACAGAATGAAACAATAGTCCCTGCCCCTGTTCGCTTTCTTTCTCTAGTCACCATCTCTCTGTTTGTATTCTCCCAGTCTTTTCTCTCTCTCTCACCCACCCACACACCTGGTCAGATCCATACCCATTCAAACCCATGGCCCACATGTTGCTGGTTCCTGGGCAGACTCTATCAGGCCTTGTTTTAGGTATGGCCCCTTAACTGTCTCATAGACTTTAGATGCTCATGATGGTCCCTTCTGGTCTTAGTCTGACATCATGCACATCGCAGGCAACAGAACCTCACCCACTAGACCCATAACCTCTGGCTGAGTTACTGAAGTCTTCAAATCATGATTTAAAGACTTCAAGTTACTAAGAATACACCATTTACATTTGTTTAACGTGCAAGTGACCCATGCCCCTTGTTGAAGAGGAAAATGAAAAAATCCTTGTATCTCTTTCAATCTGACCCAGGAGAAAATTCCTTCCTGACCCCAAATATGGCAATCAGCAACCTTATGTGAAGGGCACATTCAGACATCAGTTTCAATGAGATTTTAATTCAACCCATAACAAGAGTTAACCCAGTTCATAACAATCTGCTGCATAGCTAAGGGTGATTGGTTTAATTCTTTGATACAGTTAATCATGGATTTAACACTCAGATATGCCAGGCTATCTCACAGTATTGTCCAAACCCATCTCTTTTCACATCCAAATGTGGAAACATTTTCTGAGAGGACTGTTATATGCCATTTTACTTATTTGTGAGCCTCTGCTACTTGGGACTAGAATCTCCTGTTTGCCAGGCTTGATGGACTGTCCATTTGAACTTTTGGAAGAGTGCTCTGTATGTCCTCAAGACTATTACTAGCTGCAATAAGATCAGCCAGGCTAGTAAGGGAGATTTACACTAACTGATCATACACATTTTCTAAATATAAGAGGGGTACTATGCCCAGATCCTAAATTCCTAACTAAGGGCTAGATTGTGACAGGTATGCAAGAGGGCGAGGGCACATGGAGCATCTCCCTATCTTTTGTATCCTTTACTAGGGTCTGGTTTGAATGCTGTTAAAAGACCAATACCTGCTCCTGGTTATTGCCACTGTGGGTGTTGTTTGATTGATTTGTGGACATGTCAGTGCTTTAATGTCTTAGAACATGCTTCATTGGGACCCAGGTAGCCTCTACAGTAAGTCTTAGTAAGCTATGCAAAGCTACACAAGCCTGCTACTTGCACTTATATTCATACCTTTACTCAGTATTGCTCTTTCTATTGATCTGGCAGCTAAGTCTGATGTCCAGTTCAGTAGAGCAAGCTGCAGTCTTTATTAAACTGGTACTCCTCAAAGCCACGTCCTACTGACAGGGCTGCCCAGAGGATTCAGGGGGGCTGGGGCAAAGCAACTTTGGGGGCCCCTTTCCATAAAAAAAGTTGCAATACTATAGAATACTATATTCTCGTGGGGGCTCCTGTGGGGCCCAGGGCTTGGGGCAAATTGCCCCACTGCCCCCCTCCCCCGCCTACTGACAGTATTATAAGGAGAACAAAAGGTTATTTCTTCATAGATTTTTCAGTATATTGTCTGCTAGAGTCCCACATTTATCTTCCCATTTTCTCCAAGGTCTTTAGTAGTACAGTATATAGCATTTGATTAAACTGAAAAGCACCTTGGGGTGGGGAGGGACCATACGCCTTATACAACATCAGGTGACCCCAAAGGCCAAAGCTTTCAAGAGGGTTCAATGCCAGAAATGGATGTGCTCCCAAGTGTGGGTATTTTGCTTCACAAAGAACAAGAGTAAGTAAATAACTTTTTCTTTGTTATGTTAATCAGAAGTGCTGTTTTGGTTTTTGGACTTGCTTTTGCCATCAATATTCCTGTCAGCTACCCAAAAGCATGAGAAAATTTACATTTCAGCCCAGAATTTACCATACCTGGTCCTGTGCTTTGAGACTGTGGTTCCTCCCGCTCCCCTCCCCCTCCCCCCCACAATTTTTCTTCTTATGAAACCTAACCCCCACCCAAAACACCTGACACATTTTTATTGCTGCATTACTCAGACTTGGATTTTTCTGTATTTAAGAGTCTGTAGCTGCAGGGCCTCCATTAATGCAGTAATAACATTGTCACTGAGGAACAAAAAAAGAGACATTAACTTCTGTTTCTTGATTGCAGCACTAAAACACTTTTGGTCTTTTTCAGCAAAATGTTTTTACTTCTGTCAATGCCTATATTTCCTATTAAGGCTGAAATAAGCTAATACATTTCTTACTTGGTCCCCCCCTTCCCTCCCCTGAGTTTCTCAGCATTGAGAATGTCTGTAAGTGAAACCATGAGATAGACTGGAAATATGAATACCAACTGTATTATGTTTAAGTTAGAGCTGAGCAGGGCTGTCCACAAATGAATGATATTTTCCACTAGACGTGTGAGCCTTCCACTTTGCAAAGTCATACTCTTCTGTTTTAGCAGCAATAAGGCAAGCTATGACATCCGTCCACTGCCCCAACCCTTGCACACAGCTGCAAGCCTCCAACAGAAGCCCTCTTGCTAAATACCTGCCCTTACCTGCTCTTGCTGTTTGTGCAACTGTTTTGCTCATGTTAACCCCGGTTATGCCAAATTGTGTTTTTTCCTATATAGGCATCATTCACCAAAATGAAATCACTCTCTTGTTTTGCAACAGTGGCAGAAAGAGCTGCAGATCAGACTGAAGGAAGAGGAGGAGCTCCTGGAGAAAGAACGTCAGGAAAAACAAAAGGAGGAGGAAGAGCAATTCAGAGAAATTATGAAAAGGCGAGAAGAAAAGCTGCACAAGAAAACCAAACCTTATGAGCTTCCTGTTAAACACAAAGCTGAAGATTTGATACAGTGAATTAAAAGAGCCAACTGTCAGTATTTCAGCAACCAGCACAAATAAAGGACTGAGTTTCTAATCTAAATTTTAATACTTAAAATTAAAATTAAAAGAAAAATTATAAAAAATAACTGCTCCCCAGTGACCAATTGGTGGGTACTTGTAGAATGACCTAGCGTGCCAGGTCTGCAGCTCTGTGACACCCGAGGAATCCATTCCCCTGAGGATTTCAGCAGTCTAGGAAAAATCCCTGGGTGTTACTGAGCTGTTGAAGCACTCTCTGAGTCCTTAGTAATGGGGGTGTTTTTGGAGTAAGAGGAAGTGGCTGGAGCACCACAGCATCCAGTATTCCCCAACTGCTGGAGTAGCCCTTTTAGATCACGGGAAGCCAGGTTTAATGTAAAGTAGTCCTGAGGTTGCCTTTTGTTATAAGGAGGACTTGGATGGGCCTAGTGTCAGGGAGCCTCTGCCCCTCACATGCCCTGAGCCGATCGTAGCTGCTGCTAAGGCTGTAGCCCATTAGTCTTAGAAACATGCAAAAAGGCTCCATTTCAGTAAATGGGATTAGGGAAAATCTTTTTATAGCTTTGACTTCCCGAGGTTCATTTGGAGTTTCTACTTCCAACAATGAACTGAAGCTTCCAAATTTTACCTGATTTCAGGTTGAAATCAGAGATTTCTGATGGTCTCCCTTCAGAACCATGCACTGGCCAAATAGCAGCTCACATTTGCCACAGGACTAGCAAGCCTTTGTGACCTTGGCCTTAGTTTCGGTTTGAAACAAAACCAGGCACATTTTTCTGTATTCAGGTTTCCTTAAGAAAGGTTCATAAAGCTCCAGTTATTTCCTAAATGCAAGAACTTTCATGCATCATCACTTTTTGCTACACTCTTTTGAGATAAGATATATCAGAAAAGTGATCGTTAAACCTGCAGCAACTAAGAGCCTCAACTAACTGCAAATTTTTCAATTATCTTTTTTCCAATAGTATAATTAGCATTTCTTCCTATTAATTCTTGACTTACGATCACACAGCATATTTTATCATTTGTAAATAGAAGTAGTTGCTGTTCATTACTAAACAATTAAATATGAATTAGTTGTAAATAATTGATAAGTGGCATTTCTGAATCGTCTCTGAAAAGAATGAGCATCAACTGAGTTTTGCCTGTGTGAGCAAATCTTAGAATAAAACCAGTTATAAACTTGGCAGAATACGGGAGCAATGAATTGAAACAAATTCTTCTTGAAAGTTTCTTTAAAAAAAAAAACACAAAAACCTAAGAAATCAGCAAGAGTAGGCTAGAATCATATTATTCTTGAAATACAGCAGATCTCCCATTGCTGGCATTGGGCCTCTTGGGCATGTGGTTATGTGATTTGAATGCACAGTTATACTACTTGCGTTTGCTAATTTGGCATGTGATTGTATCATTAGGTATCATAGCTAAAATAGTTGTGATGAATGGGGGAGTTCATGCTTCTTTGAGCAGACATTTCAGGTGACCAAAGACAATGTTACATTGATTCATGTTTGGAGGGTTACTTTTGAAGACCTGTGAAATGCATAACTCAAGACTAGTAGAGAAACCCTACAGATCTCAGTATCCCCAAGAATACCCAGTCTCTCTGAATTGTTCCCCAAGCTTTCTCTCCCATTCCTCTTTTTCCCCTGACAATGGGTTTGAAAGGAGTCATTCGAACCTGCGTGCTTTCCTAACACCTGTCCTGAGTTCCCTCCCCAAACAAAGGAAGATTGCTTTGTGCCTAAAATGAACCCACAGAAGTTTATGCTGATTGGTTCATGACTGTATCCATTGAGAAAAATCTCTGCGGGATTAGGGATGAAATACCATGGGGGATGGTCATCACATTGGTCTTGCCCCTTTCATCACCAGCACCCCCCTTCCACAGCTACAGCAGCCTGCCCTACAGCCTAGAAGCAGAGGGCTTCTGCAGGATTGGTGGAATGTGTCACATAGCTCATGCTTCCCCCACGTTCCCCAGCCAGAATCTATCAGCTTTTGGCTCTCCTTCAAACACAGGGAAGGGGCAGGGAGGTGTACGTGGCCTAAACTATAGCGCATGTATGGCTATTTCACACTGTGCTGTAACCACAGTCACTTCAGTGGGTTTACTCCTGATTTACATTGGTATCGGAGGAGAATTCAGATAATAAATGGTCCAGAGACAACGGGGGGGGGGGTCATGTGCCCCCCTCCCACCCTGGCCCTGATTTGCTGCTTGGCTTGTACTGAGCATGCTCAGTAACACTGCTGCAACTGGCTGCTCTTGTTCTGCTCTCCCCTTCCCCACCCAAGCACAGGTTCTCTCTCAGATTTGTCTTCAAATTCAGCTGGTTTCCTTGTTTCAATGTCAATTGAAACTAAATCAGAATACGACAAACATATTTAAAAAATTAGCCATTCATGAGCATGTCTCTGTCTGGTAAAAACAGTAGCAGCTACACTTACAGAACTTTGCATCCAACGAAGTGGGTTTTCACCCACGAAAGCTCATGCTCCAATACGTCTGTTAGTCTATAAGGTGCCACAGGACTCTTTGCTACTTTTACAAAACTTTGAATATTTTATATCTGAATGCTGCTATAGCAGTGAAAAATTTTAATCACATCTGCTCTTTGGGAGAAAAGTGAAGAACAGGGGAAACTTTTCTTTGTCTGCCAATGAGCATACAAACCCCCAGTGCTGGTGAAGATTTTTTTTGATGGATTCAGCCCATGTTCAGCCTATAAGTCATAGGTTGGCCAACTGAGATTTAAAGCATTTGGAATACTCATTATACCAATTCTAACGGTCTTCCCTGACATACCATGTGCATTTGGAACCTTATTTATAAAGAAAGCTAATTTTGAAATGTCAAATTCTCTAACATAAATTCAAATATTTACATAGTTTAACAAATTCATTGATGATTGTTACTTTTGAGCAATAGGCATTTTTCATAGTAACATACCAAGCTGAAGGATAATTTAGCTTTAATGTTATTCACATGCACTTACTTAGCCCTAGCTGAGGACTAATTTCCGTAATACTTGCTGCCGTACCATTTCCTTATTCCCTCTTCATATTTCGGAGAAAAACAAAAAACTCAATCTGTTTAAAAAAAAAAAAAAAGGAAAAATGTTTTCAGAGGAAGGAGAGGTGCTTCCTGACTACCGCAAGGACTAGCTTGTGGCTGCAAAGCTACAGCCCTATGATAAGGGGCTGCAGAGGCACTCAGTCCTCATGGGAGCTCCAGGGGACATTGGGCCTGATCTTCATTTACACCAAGACCATTTTACACCACCCTGATAGTGAAAAGAAGCCTTAGAGTGGCTTCATGTGCTGCACCGGTGTAGCTGCACTGCTGTAGCACTTTAGTGAAGACACTACGACGCCAATGGGGGAGCTTCTCCTGTTGGTGTAGTTAATCCACCTCCCCGAGAGACGGTATCACTGTTGACAGGAGAAGCCCTCTCATTGACATAGTGCTGTCTACGCAGGGGGTTAGGTCAGTATAACTGCGTGGCTCCGGGATGTGGATTTTTCCCACACCTGAGTGATGTATTTATACCAATATAGGTCTCTAGTGGCGACCTAGCCTAAGTGTTACTCACACCTACATTGAGAGCCTTTACACTGCCAGAGTGATAGCGTGGCCCTGGTGTAAGTGAGAAGCAGGTCCATTGTGACCAAGTGAGGCGCACAGCCTCTGGGAACACCAACAGATCACAGACCAGACCTGCCTCTGATGCACCACTTTTCACGGGTGAAGCGTGCTCTCAGGCAGCCCCGTTACTCTGGCCAGTGTGGAGGAGGAATGAGGTCTGTGCCTTCTTGTCCTTCCCTGCCTGTTTTGGGAGGTTAGTACCACTGAATTAGTAGTAGTTGTATTACAGTAATGCCTAGAGGCCAGAACCCTATTGAAAAAAGAATGGAGAAGTTCAAGTCTTGTTGCTCTTTGTTCTTTAAAGGGAATTTTTGTCATTTGTAGACAATGTAAAGAAAATCTATCAACTGACATGTAAATGTGCCTAGTTCACTCATCTTATCCCAGGGTATTGGGTGAGTAGAGCATATTATTCTGCCCTTTAGTTTTTTTTGTATAGAATTCAATTGGTAGCGTATAAACCTCAGCACCAACAGTTCCTTCTTTTCAGCATTGAATTTGAAACTTTTTTCCATTGCCTGTACTAGAGGAGACAACTGCTGCAACCTCCACATATGCCATTACCAACGCATGAGGCTGCTGGATGAACTAAGAGCCCTATTAGACACGGTATATTCAGTCCACGTCTCTAAAATCCAGAAAGCATCACATGATTTTTATACAGACTTTACTCAGAAAAAACTCCCATTGGAGTCAATTAGTCTTGACTGAATAAAGGACTTCAGGATTAGGCTAGTTAATTAAAATGGAAGTTTTGTTTCAGTAAGGAGTAATGAATACAGCCCATATAAAATAAGGGGGCAAATTGTATAAACCGCAATACAGTTTAACACATTTCATTCAAGTTTAGGACTGCTTTTATTTTATTTTCTGCCTTGCTACCAACCCATTCCGACATGCATTTCCTAGGCTTTCACTAAGATCAAGCTAAGTAGTTGAGGATAGCGGATGGCTCATCAGCTGCTTAAAAGATGACCGGTGGGCTATATTGACCAGGCAATGCCTTCTTAACCTTACTCAGTCCCTAAAAACACCTACAGATATGTCTGATGCAGAGATCCTGAGGTATAAAGGGCTATATTTTCTAGAGGGCTGAGCACTCAACACCATCCCCTCCCAACCTGGAGGCAGGGGGCAGCACATCTGCACACTCTGGCTTTCAGTACCAGCCACAGCAAGCTGCTGTGTCTTCTGTTGAAGTCAATGGGAGCCTTTGGGTTCTGAGCACTTTTGAAAATCAGGCGACTTATTTCAGTGCATAAGTAGGGACTTAGGAGCCTAAATTTATGAATCCAGTTTTAGAAAACTGGGCCATATTACCGTTCCAGACTGCCTTCAAACCATTAGAGAGATCGAGGCAAGAAGTAATGTATTCTTTGCATTTAACAAATGGCAGACACAGCGATCGGTGCATTATATACTGCCACATGTATGGTACCACTACGCAATATTGCTTTTGCTGATGTTGGGCCAAATTCATCCTTGATGCACTCCACTTCCTTCAGTGGAGCTAGAGCAGCGACGAATTTTGTCTCTTTTGTCTATTGTTGCTGCTATGAGCTTTTGCAGAACAAGATCTCCGTATTCATTGGCATTTTTTCCTCCTCTGGCTTCAATTCATTTCTACAGGATAGACATTAGAGACAAACTGAAAGCTCATACCACTGTCGCAGGCAGAAGCCACAAATGCAGCACTTCAATGAGCTGAGGTATGGGGAAAAGGTCTGTTTGTGCTGGGAGTTTGTTTCAATCATTCTCAAATTGTTCACTATGTAAAACGTAGTCTGGTTTGCCTTCTCTCCTGATTTGTATAGCGCGGGGAGAGGTGGGCATTTGCTGCCACAGGACAGTGTGTTTATACTTCCACAATTATGGAGATGGGCTGTTCTTAAGGGCAAGTCTACACTTAAAATGATGAATCGGTGCAGCTGCACACTACTATGACACTTCTTTGAAGACACTGCTTTGCCAATGGGAGAGTTTCTCCTGTAGGTATAGTTAATCCGCCTCTGCGAGAGGCAGTAGCTATACTGATGGGAGAAGCCTTCCTGTTGAAAATAGCGCTGTCTATACCGGGGGTTAGGTCAGGGCATAATGGGGACTAGATGGGGCATGAAAGAGCATGCTAGTGACAAGATGGGGGTAAGGCAGAGCACACAGCTCTTTCAGTTATACCAGGGGATGTTTTGGCTCCTGACCAGACCAGGATCAGCAGTCCCATGCTGCTCTCTTCAGCTGTGCCAGGTGTGTAAGTTTGGCACAGCAGAGAATCTGGCCCAACAAATGTATATTTACTGCTTTTTATACATATTTTATATTTACACACACATAAATATAATGTATGCAAATATAGATCTTTTACCACGAAAAATGTCATTTAGTCAAAAGCCCAATTTTCCATTGACAAACAGCTTCACTGGAACATTTTCAGCCAGCCCTAACTATTAGGTGCTTTTCATTCCAAACTTCTATTGCTGGCACCTATTTTGGGGCACAAAATGAGGACAGGCACTTGCTATGCATGCAAACCCTGCATTCTCACATACAAATTGAGAGAAGGCACACAATTACCCCTTTAGCATGCACAAATGCACATTTGCATATGCAAAAATTAACTCTCTTTTTTCCTTTTGGTAGTTGAAAATTTGACCTAGCAATGTTCAAGCTATGCTTGAGTGCATGTTGGGTGCATAATGACTGTCTACAGAGCGGCTCTGCCACCAGTAACTCATTGCTTTTTGAGCACTTTGAGATGTCTTGAGTATGAAAGGCTTAATATAACGCCAAATTCTATTCAGTTTAATTTTTAATAAGCTGTATAATTCCCTATGAGTTCCTATTTTTCTCCCCTCCAGCACAAATACTCTCTCTTTAATAAAGTTTGCAGCAATATTACAAAGTCACAGATTCTAAATACTATTTTATGATACAGTTTTAAAATTTCTTGGGTGACTGATTGTCCCTGTATCCCAATTGCAAAGTTATCTTCATAGTTGCTGACAGTTCATTGCTAGTTGAACTTGTACAGATCAAAACACAAATATGGGGCATTTCCAGTGAGCCTGCAAAATCCCCATAGAAGATTTTCTATATCTAGAGGCACAGTTATGGATTATTAGGTTTTTAGCTAACAGAGTTAAAGAGGGAAATTTACACTGGGGAAAACTTAATTTTTGCTTAAAACCTAGATCTATTTCCTTTTCACATTTTTTGATAATTTCACTGGCTACAGTATGTTTACTAATTATCAAAAGAATTTGTTGTTTAAACAAGAGTTTTCTCCAGTGTTGGAATCATGCCACCTCTGCATGCTGGTAGCTAAGGAGCCCAGTACCTCCATGATAGGCGGGCAAACTAAATGAAACTTGACATCCTGCATGGTAGGAGTGCTGTTAATCCAGCATCTTGCATACACATTCACTTAAATATGTTCAGTGATTTAAAATCTTCAAATCAGAAGTGCCAAATAATATGCATTCATAGTAGCTTTCTTTCTTTGCTTTACAGCACACTGACAACCAAATCCTACATGTGTGTAAATCTGCATAGATCCACAGAAGTCATTGGTGTCTTGGTTAAGGGTGTGTACACCATTTCTAAAACACTCAGAACTCCCTGAAACTTTACAAACTGAAACTGAGCCTTTTGTAAGGGCCAGAAAGGCCTGTGGGTAAAATCTTGGCTCCACTGTAGTCAATAGAAAAACTCCCATGACTTCAGTGAGGCCAGGATTTCACTCTACATTTCTTTTTTTCAAATTGTTGGTTTCTGGCCAGGACTGGTAGAGGCAATGCCAAAATGTCACTGTATTTCTTTCTAGAAAGCAGAAACTGAATGAGGTTTCACAGCCAATTTTGCAAATGCAAGATAGTTCAGGTAAGCAGCCTAACTTCTGAATGTTTATCAAAGCCTAGCTTGAACAGTAGACATTTTGAGGTTCTTTCTATGCTTACCTTTGTCCCAGATCCTCAAAGGTATGTAAAGGCCTAATTTCCATTGATTTCAATGGGATTTAGGCACCCAAATAATGTTTGAAAATCTGGACCTCTCAACATTGATGAAAAGAATCTATCCATTGTTTTATGGTACAGATGGATCTATTGGTGTATGATTTTATTTGTAATGTATGAATTAATAATCTGTATTACCTAGAGTGGAAGACTAACAAAAATCAATTTCTGTATGAGTCTGGAAAAGATTTGGTCACACAGTGATTTTAAGCATTACTGATATATTTGAATGTTATTCATTGCTCTTAAGAATCCCTGCTCGAGAGTTAAGTGTCCTCCACCCAAGAATCAGATGAGATTAAACAGATTTTCAAAACATGGCATCTGTATACATTCAGTCATCAGTGTCTCTGTAAAGAAAAGAATTTATATATGCAAATGTCGGTAAGGTTTCCATCTATCAAGTATACATGAGTCTATAATCAGCATGCATAAGTAATAGTATGTAAACTGTTGTACCCATAAAGTTGTATGGGAAACTGGATTGAGGCCCCTTAAAAAATGTGGAGCCAAATTATTTTTTAGTGCAAACTGATATAGCTCATAGAAGTCAATGGAGCTGCCTAATTTATCCCAGAATAGAAACTGGCCCTTAATTGCAAAGGATAATTGCTCCAGTGAATTTCCTCCAATAATCACACTGAAAACCTGAATCAGAGAACAAAGAAAGATATTCTGATTTGTCAGAACTTCTTAGGATAGTTGGATTGTTTGAGGGGAGGTGACTGATAGGAGGGATTCTAATGTAAAATCAATATTTTCTTTGGAGTACTTCATCACCTTCTTGCCCAATATAATATTGAAAAGAACATTCCTTATAATAAATGGGATATGTGAGCAGGAAAGGACACCACTCAAAAGGGAGCATCAGAGGCAAATAGGTTCCATTTTATAAACATCTGCTGTCTAAGATGTTCTTAAGTACCAAGGATTCTGTCGGGGTAATTTATAGTTAAGGGTTGAGATTGTCTTAATTAACATTTCTTTTCCTTTTTATAACTAAGCTTATAGAATAACTTCACCAAATGTTTTGAGGACCTTGAGTGATATCGTTAACGTCTAACGATTTAATTTCTGCTTGTTTTATCTTCCATAATTTACTGAGCAATAAAATCCTAACTTGATTAGAAAACCAAAAGCAATTTTTTGTCCTTATTTTATTTTGGGACAAGGTGCTGTCTGATACTTTGTCAGAGAACAATGCCTCTGTCATCCTCCATGAGGCAGAGAAAGCTGATAGCAAGTAATTGCATAGTAACTAGTCATGGGTGAGGGGAAGCGGAGATGTCTATTCACACAAGATACCATTAGAAACTCTGAGGTGCAGAAAGGCACCAAACAGCAACACGGCCTGAAATTAACAGTTGCTGTTACAATAGAAATTTAGATTCAAAATATTATATTTTTAATCCTGTTTAATCTTCTATCCACATGACATTACAGCAGTCCAATCCTTAATGCCTCTAGTACAAGCTAGGATTCAGAGAGGCATAAAATAGACATCAGTGTTTAGATTCATTAGCCGGGCTACAGTCATTTTGGACCAGTAGTTACAGAATACATCAGTTGCATTTATACCCAACAGCAGCATCAAAAACTGGACAGTTTTTCTGTTGCAGTATGTGTTTTCCTGATGCAGTGGTGAGTGATTCCACCCACATTACTATTAATAAGGGTATGGATTATGTAATGGAAAATGACAGGCTATAATAAATGCCCAAAGTACTGTTCCTGCTAATCAGCGCTCCATCAATACATGTGAATTTTCTAGGCGCTGCACTATATGACCCCTTGACAAGTCTCTCTTTGGGGGACTTCTTTTAAGGACAGCAATGCTAATACTGTAATTTGATTTCAGAACCCAAAGGTGCCCATGGACTATAGATATTTTCTCCCTTGGAGAAACAAACTAACAGATTACCACTAGTCTTTGTATCTGATATCCAGTTTAATGGATTTTTTCCATGTTCAGCGACTATGCCATATAAGAGCAATACTCCAAACAGTTTAAAATGTGGAGTATTATGTATAAAACCAAACAGAAAAACATAGTAGTTAATGTAATTATCTTTTTCACCCAGAGAAATCCCACCATTAAAAAATTCTTAAATCCTTGACCCCCTGCTGAAATACATAAGAAATCCAGAGATAAAGTTTTTTTTAAAATAACAAACAAAGCATAGTGCATTTTAGCATGGTTCTCACTATTCTCTGGAAAGAAGCTAGATTGCTTGAAAATTGGTTACATATCAAACTGAACATTTTCCATTGTACCTAATGTGTCTGGGGTAAGAGCCAGACAAATTTAAGTACCAGATTGCTCCAGGTGCCGCCTCTGGTGACATTAATTCAAGATCTGGAAACATGAGATGTCAAGCAGCGACAGCAATTTTATTATACTAAGGGACAAAGTTTCCTCATTCCATCGTCTAAATTTGCACTCAGCATTTTGGGCTCATGACTGTTTTGAGATTTACAACTCTAAATCCTACATGCCTCAAAGTATAGCTTTGCATGTGCACTTCTATGGGAATTTTCTCCTGCAGTAAGGATTGGACAAAGATTTCTCGTTTCAGTGATCATCAGAGATTATTGTTCTTTACCATAAATATTAACTTCAGCTTCCCCTGGTTCACTATTTAGCTATTGGGTTAATAAATATTGATATGTACCTCAACAGAAGTCCACATGCGCTTGTTGTGATACTTTTTTTCAGTTGCCATAACAATCTGAAGTCTTCTTGTTTTCCATACTGATAGAAAGGCTATGGCAGTTCATAGGGCAATAAAAGTTTTTTTTATTTCCTACTTTATTTTACAGTGATTGCTGCTCAGAACTTTCCAGGTATAATGCATGCAATAAAAGAGGACAAATCTTTATTGCAGGTCTTGTAGCCTTTGTTTAAAATGCCTCAGAACAACTTGTCACCACCATATTAGAATTAGCTATGCATAATTTAAAGTAAGAGGGGAAAACATGCGACAGGAAGAAAGCTCAGTCTCAATTCTTCACCCTTAATAGCTCACAAGTTAACCCTTTGTTTACCCAATACAATATCTCGTTTTCAGTATTTCAAACTTGCAGCAGTACTTACATGGAGGTAGGATACTGGAAGTGGGGAATTATGAATGGTGTTTTCAAATACACAGCAATTAACAGTAGATGCAATCTAATTTTATTTCTTATATGATGAAAAGAACTTCTAGCTATAGACTGTGCTTGATATTGAAAAAATAAACCGGAATCAAAGATAACTGAAGAATCTTGACAGAGTTGAAGGAGCAAACATTATCCTGTTTAGGGAAATTACAAGATAGGTGAAATCCAGAAAAAAAAAAAGAGATTTAATTAAATTGCTTCATTTTCAGCAGGGTTTAACTTAAGGAATTACCTCTTCATCAAATTGCAGAGTGCAATGGCATCATCACAGAAAGGTCCATACTCTACTTCACAGAAGTACACATGCTCAAATATGTGCCGTTACATACAGTACCTTTGAAGATCAGCAGCATCTATTTACACTGAACCTCAAAAATAGGAAAGGAAATATCTATCTGAAACAGCTTTCCTATTTCAGTGAAGGCTGTTCAGTAAGAGTAATAGAATTTTAGCTGGCTTTACATTTCAAGTATCCAGAAATGTATCTGTTGTTTGTGTGTAGGCCATCTTACTGCATCCCAATGGCTACTTATCTCACACTACTGTTTTTAAGGGCTTGATCAGCCAGGATTCGTTCCACTGACGTCAGTGTAATAATGCACAATTTATGTGGCAGTGTATCTTGATTTCTCTGAATCAACAACATTTTTAGGACATAATTCCTTCAGCCTCCAACTGGATGTAACAACCCTGCTACTTCAGTGAAAATACAACCAATGAGGTTAGATGTACCGGCTGTCTACTTGTTGCAAGAATTTCATTCTTGTGGAGTTGTTTAAATAATGGCTTCCTATTATGATATGCAGAAACCTGCGCTCCTTGAAAAATTGCACACCATCTTTCAGTAGCGGGGAAGTTGCAGGGGTGCTGGAATAATTTTTATAGTGGGAATGCTGATGATGGAAACCATGGATTTGGTGTTTGTTATTATTACTTCAAGCCAGGGGGTGCAGCAGCACCTCTAGCACCTCCAGAAGTTACCATGATTCATTATAACCTCTGGATCTATTATAAAAACAAAGACAAACAAGTTTTACGTTAGTGTAGAGGAAAAAAGGTCACAAAGAAAACAACTTATTCATATAAATGGTTGGTTTAACACACAGAAAACAAACGGATGCATAAATTGGCTATGATAAATGCTTGTCTTAAATGTGGTTATTTATTATGTGTTCCATTACATAAATTGGTTGCAGAATTATAACAAATGCTCTTTATTAATCTTACCTTCCCTGTGGCTGAAGAATGACTTGAGGCAATTATCTTCAGTGTAGAGCTCAATTCCATTATTGCTGATGGGCAGAATAGGCCAGACATCCTCCTAATATTGGAGAGACGGATGAAATTCTTAGGCACCTGGTTGTCTAGGTCCTGCTTCTAACATTTCTTTTCATCCTGATGTGGTGTGTCACTTTATTGCTTCCCAACAACATTAGCTCTAGCCTCATGGAATTCTTGAGTATTTAGTATCTCAGTACCGGAAATACTAAGCATATTGATTTATACTGTCCTTGCCCTATTCTTCTTCCTTGAAATATATGCAGTTATAGAAAACGAAGCAAATTGCATTTGATCTGAGAAGTAAGGACATTCACTTCACACTGAGTAAAGTTAAGCTTTCTTTTTTCATCGCTATGGTATCTTTCATTGTAAATGCCCTTCAACATGTAGAGGAGGAGATCTGGATTGGTGGGAGTACATATTCCATCTTGTCTATTTAGATTGCAAGCTCTTCAGTGCTAGCATCACATTTCTTTTAAAAACAGACTTCCATGGGCAGTTTGCATGGTTTATTTAAGCACTAGACATGACCCAAAGTACACTTCCAGATTACTTCAGGGTGGAGATTCTCAGGCCTAAGGTTTTGTGGGCCTGATTCTAATCAACACTAGTGTTACACCAGTGTAATCATATTGACATGAATTAGGTTGTTGCTGATTTACACGAATGTGACTCTATGAAAGTAAGGCTCCCACAAAAGACCCTGCACCCTCCTCCTGGAGACCTCACGAGAGCAGTCCAGAGCTTTGGAGCACAGCCTGGAGCTGGAGCACGGAGCAGCTGCAGAGCAGTGGAGCTGCAGGTTTTTGCCTGGAGCTGGAGCACAGCTCCAAAGCCCTGGAGCAGTCACCACTTCATTGGCATAAAAAGCTCCGAGAACAGGGAGATAGGGACTGGCATGAGGGTCCTCTGCACTCCCCCACCCACACGAGTTTGTTGGAGCAGGCCTCTAAACACTTTTGTCACTTTGGAACAACAGAAACCAGCTGACTGGTTTTTTTTGTCCAGGTTTGTGCAGGGAACTTTTTCTGTGAGGTGCATGGGGTGGAATGAGCAGTGGTCAACACTTGGACCAAGAGTTAAAGAGGAGACGGTTTGGAGAAATCTTATAATAAATAAATAAATAAATAAGTAACTAAAAGCGAACATATCTTTAACATCGGGCTAAATGCTGTTTCTTTAATATTCTTTGTCCATTTTATCTATTTAAGTTGTAAGCTCTTCAATGCAAGGACCACGTCATCCTCGTTTATACAATGCCTACAGGCTCCCAATCCTGTCAAAGGTCTCGGGGTGATACCACAAGACAAATAGTAACCAACAACAACAGGCTTTGCACACAACCAGGCAATCCAGGGCTTAAAAACATGTAGTTAAGGGCCCCAACCCTGGTTCAGATAGTTTGGGGCCTGTAATTAGGAAAAGACGGTTACTCACCTTAGTAACTGTTGTTCTTTGAGATGTGTTGCTCATATCCATTCCAGTAGGTGTGCGCGCGGCTGCGTGGCACGTTCGTCAAAGACTTTTACCCTAGCAACACTCGGTGGGACCGGCAGGGCGCCCCCTGGATGGCGCCGCATATGGCGCCTGTATATAACCCCTGCCGCCGACGCTCCTCAGTTCCTTCTTGCCGGCTACTCCAACAGTGGGGAAGGAGGGCGGGTGTGGAATGGATATGAGCAACACATCTCGAAGAACAACAGTTACTAGGTGAGTAACCGTCTTTTCTTCTTTGAGTGCTTGCTCATATCCATTCCAGTAGTGATTTCCCAAGCCTTACCTAGGTGGTGGGGTCGGAGTGAAGTATGTTGTGAAAAGTAAGACCGCTGAAGCCGAAGGCGCATCGTCTCTAGATAATTGCTCAACCAGCGCGTAGTGCGATGTGAAGGTGTGGACGGACGACCATTGTAGCACACACGGCATATGTCTTGGATGGGGACCTGCGCCAGGAAGGCGGCAGACGAGGCTTGAAGCCCGAGTAGAATGGGCGGTGAGTCGGCCAATTGGGACGTGAGCTAAGTCATGCACGTCCAGATACAGGACGTCACCCATGATGAAATCCGCTGGGGAAGTTTACAGGGAGACCTTTCATACGCTACCGCCATGCTATGAATAACTGGGCGAGCGTCTGAGGCTTTAGTCCTGCTTATGTAGAATGCAAGAGCCCGGCGGACATCCAGGGTGTGTAGCTGCTGGAACTGGCAGGATGCGTGCGGCTTCTGGAAGAAGACCGGTTAGAAAAATGTCTTGGTTAATATGAAAGGCAGAGACCACCATCGGAAGGAAGGCTGGGTATGGTCGTAACTGCACTTTGTCTTTGTGAAAGATTGGTGTAAGGTGGTCTACTACCAAACGCACGGAGCTCAGATAACCCGTCTGGCCGAGGTGATAGCTACCAGGAAGGCCGTCTTCCAAGACAGGTAGAGTAAGAGCAGAGGTGGCTAACGGCTCAAAGGTGGGGCCATGAGCCTAAACAGCACCAGGTTGAGATCCCATGTAGGGGAAGGAGGCTTAACCGGAGGCAGAGTCTCTCCAATCCCTTAAGGAATCTGGAAACTATTGGGTGAGAGAAGGTGGAAGTGCCGGAGTCTCCTGGATGGAAGGTGGAGATTGCGGCCAGATGGACCCTAATTGAAGAGAGGGCTAGGCCTTGACCCTTGAGATACAACAAATAATCCAGGACAACAGGGACTGGAACTGTGTTAGGACCAGGGAACGCTGTGTACACCAGTAAGAGAACCGCTTCCACTTAGCGAGATAAGTCGCCCGCGTAGAGGGTTTCCTACTACCCAAAAGGACCTGCTGAACCTGGCTGGAGCACTGGCGCTCAGACTCGTTTAACCAGACAGAAGCCATGCCGTCAGGCGCAGGGACGGAAGGTCCGGGTGCTGAAGCCTGCCGAAGTCTTGCGTTATAAGGTCCGGGTAGAGGGCAGTGGTATCGGAGTCGCTAAGGACCGGTCGAGCAGCATGGAGTACCAATGCTGCCTCGGCCATGCCGGAGCGATCAGGATCAGCTTGGCCTTGTCCCTCCGTAGCTTGAGCAGGACCCTGTGGACCAAGGGAAAGGGTGGAAAGGCATAAAGGAGACACCCTTTCCAGGGAATGAGGAAAGCATCCGAGAGGGAGCCCGGGGAGCGGCCCTGCAGGGAGCAGAACACCTGACACTTCCTGTTCTCCTTGGAGGCGAATAGGTCGATCTGGGGAAAGCCCCACTTCCGGAAAACAGAAAGTAGGATGTCCGGGCGGATGGACCATTCGTGTGTCAGGACTTATTCGTGTGTCAGGACTTATCAGGCAGCCTGCTAGAGTGTTCCGGACCCCCGGGGGGAAGGACGCTATCAAGTCTATTGACTGGGCTATACAAAAGTCCCACAGTTGCATTGCCTCTTGGCAAAGAGGAGAAGATCGTGTCCCTCCTTGTTTGTTTATGTAATACATGTCCGTCGAGTTGTCCGTAAAAATGGCAACACAACGGCCCTGTAGCTGTTGGCGAAAGGCCTGGCACGCCAACCGGACCGCCCTGAGTTCGCGGACATTGATGTGGAGGTGGAGTTCCGGCAAGGACCAAAGACCTTGGGTACGCAGATGGCCCAGGTGTGCGCCCCACCCCAGAGAGGAAGCGTCCGTTGATAGGGACAGCGAGGGTTGAGGTGGATGGAACGGTCGACCGGCACACACCAGGGCGGGGTCCAGCCACCAGTTGAGGGATCCCCACACGTGCGACGGTATTGTGATTATCATGTCCAGGGCATCCCTGCGCGGCTGGTAGACCGAGGCGAGCCAGAGTTGCAGAGGGCGCATGCGTAGTCTCGCGTGCTTTGTCACGAAAGTGCACGCAGCCATGTGACCGAGGAGAGCGAGTGCGGTGCGGACAGAGGTTGTGGGGAAGGCTTGGAGCCTCTGAACGAGGATAACTATAGACTGGAACCTCTGAGGAGGCAAGCTGGCTGTTGATCGATTGGAGTCCAGCAGTGCCCCTATGAATTCTATGTTCTGCGTAGGGCGCAGAATGGATTTGTCTAGATTGATGATTAAACGTAGACGAGAAAACAGATCTTTGATGAAGTCTACGTTCGCGGTCATTTGGTTCTCGGAAGACCCTCGAATCAACCAGTCGTCGAGGTATGGGAAAACATGAATACGACGACGATAGAGGTATGCAGCTACTACCGCCATACACTTCGTAAAAACTCGGGGGGCTGAGGAGAGGCCGAAGGGAAGAACCGCAAATTGGTAGTGATGACGGTTCAGCATGAAGCGAAGAAACCTCCTGTGCGGTGGGTAAATCGCTATATGAAAATAAGCGTCCCTCATGTCGAGAGCAGCGTACCAATCTCTGGGATCAAGGGAAGGAATGATGTTTCCCAGGGACACCATGCGGAACTTGAGTTTCTTGATGTACTTGTTCAGAGCTCGCAGGTCCAGTATGGGTCGGAGGCCGCCTTTCGCCTTGGGAATTAGGAAGTATCTGGAATAGAACCCTCCGCCTCTTAAGTGCTCTGGAACCTCCTCTATTGCTCCCAACGCTAGGAGCTTGGAGACTTCCTGTATGAGGAGTTGCTCGTGAGAGGGGTCCCTGAAGAGGGACGAGGAGGGAGGGTGGGAAGGTGGGGTCGAAATAAACTGAAGACGGTAGCCACCTTCCACTGTGCTGAGGACCCAGCGGTCTGATATCAGCTGGGACCAAGCAGGGAAGAAAGCGGCAAGGCGATTGGTGAAGTGAGCGGGATCGCTGGAGGAAATTGGTACCATGCTCTCGAGCGCACCTTCAAAAGTTAGGCTTCGGTCCCGCCGGTGGTTTCGCGGGACCTGAGTTGTTACTCCCTTGAGGGCCAGACTGGCGCCTATGAGAGGTCCGGGCTCTCCTTCTGGAGAAGTCCTGCCTTGGCCAAGGTGGGGGGTAGGACCGTTGGGGCTAGGAACGGAAGGGTCTTCTCTGAGTCTGCGGTGTGTGCATTCCCAGCGAACGCATTATCACACAATTGTCTTTGAGACTCTGGCGTCAAGGGTCCATTTTCTGTGAGAAGAGTCCCTCACAGTCAAAGGGCAGGTCCTGTATCGTGTACTGCAGCTCAGGCGGCAGACCGGACGCTTGCAGCCACGAAATACGCCTCATAGCCACCCCCGAGGCAAGAGTTCTAGCCGCCGAGTCTGCGGCGTCCAACGAGGCCTGAAGGGAGGTCCTCGCAACCTTTTTCCCCTCCGCCAGGAGAGCTGAGAACTCTTGGCGGGAGTCCTGCGGGACTAGCTCTACAAACTTCCCCACTGCCTCCCAGGTATTGAAACTATAACGGCTCAGGAGGGCCTGTTGATTCGCAACCCGGAGCTGGAGGCCTCCCGCTGAGTAGATTTTCCTGCCCAATAGGTCCATCCGCCTGGCCTCTCGGGATTTGGGCGCAGGAGCTTGCTGGCCATGCCGCTCTCGCTCGTTTACGGATTGGACTACCAACGAGCAAGGCGGAGGGTGGACATAAAGGTATTCATATCCCTTTGACAGCACCATATATTTTCATTCCACCCCTTTCGCTGCAGGCGGAATCGAAGCCGGGGTCTGCCAGACGGTGTCGGCTCGTGCCTGAATGGAACGAATAAAGGGGAGCGCCACCCTGGTTGGTGCCTCCGCCGAAAGGATACTGACCACTGGGTCATCTACCTCAGGAACTTCCTCTGCCGGTAAGTTTATGTTCAAGGACACCCGGCGTAGGAGATCCTGGTGAGACCTGAGGTCTAGGCGGCGGCCCTGACGTTGCCGTTCCGCCACAGTCTCGTCCGGGGGAAGAAGAGGACGAGACTCCAGGGACCAAAGGGTTCATGCAGAGACTCTTCGTTCTGAGGAGCATCCGAGGGCTGCTCTGTTGGTCCGCATTGCCTGGGCAGGCAGATGCTCCAAGGTTGCTGGAGGGGGTCTGCTCGCCGTGGACTCCGGTGCTCGGTGGTCGGAGGGAAACAGAGCGTGGCGGCGGATGGTGGCTACCTTGGCTCTGGTGGTAAGCCACGGAGTCCAAAAGGGCCACTGATGGGGACCTTGATTGTCCGACTCCCATACGATGCAGTGTCCAGCATGGAAGAGATGGACGGTTGGCGGGACAGCCATGGTGGAGCGAGAGCTGCTGAGATATGGGTCCCGACGGCGGTGACAGTCCAACAGAATCGTCCCCAGCGCGGTCCGGGAAGCGGTGCTGGAATCCCGCCGGTGCCGTGAAGGTGACCGGGACCTACGACCAGGCCGGTGCTGGGAGGTCGACCGGTGCCGAGAGCCTGCATGCCGAGATCGGCTGCACGACATTCGGTGCCGAGATCTGGAGCGGTGCCGTATTGCCTGGACGGTGACGTTTGCCGAGACCTCCGTGAGGTTTTTATTTTAGTGTTTTATACGTGCGAGTCTGTAGAGTAATTCGGTAAATGCCGACAGACTGGCGGGTGGGGGGGTTGGGATTCACGTTTATTTTTAGCGGTACCGGATGTCGTATACTGGGTTTATGGGAACGGTACCGGGACTGCGAGGGACTGTCGGTCGCGGGAGCGATGACGAGACCCGGGAACGTCTGCGGGACCTGGATCTGGACCTGAAACGGCGGGTCCCACGGTGCCGGGAGATCTCATGAGAGCCGGCTTGCCAGAGATTTGGGACCCGCACCGGCGGTGCCGGGGGTCGAGGCAGCTCGGGCTCCGTCATCGCGATTAGGTCCCTTGCCAGCGGAGAATGTCTCCAGGGGTTGAAGGCACAATGAGCTCAACCGCAGCACGTGCTGGGAGCTAATAGGCACCGGACTCGACGGCTCTTCGGAGGCCGGAATCAACGGTGCACCAGACATCGAGGCTGCGGCAGATGTAGTTTGTGCCGGGCGGTCTGGTTTGATAAGCGCTCGGACTGCGGCGCTGGGAAATAGCGGCCGCAGAAGGCTTACGCTTCTTGCTTTGCGGAGACAGCGAGCGGTGCCCGACCAGAAGCTGGTGCCAGAGACCTGTGGGACGGTGTCTTGTCTGAGGGCGTGCGGGCGGTGCCGAGAGGCCGCTTATGCCCGGTGCCTGGTGCGACGGTGCCGAGGACGGTGGTAGTAGAGCTGACTTCCATCAGCACTGCTTTTCAGCGAACGTACCCTGCCTTTCTTGGTACGGGCTTGTAATGCCTTACAGATTTTGCACTTGTCTGTAAGTGGACTGCTGCCCAAAACACTTCAGACTAAGAACGTTGCGCCCAGGGTCGCCTGTGGGCATAGGCCCGATGTGCAAGGCTCGCCTGCGACGGTTTAAACCAGGTGATCCGTCGCATGAGCCCGGCTACCGTGGGGGATGGGGACGTGGTTAAAGCCCCGATCCCTTCTAACCCCTAACTATAAAAACTAGTAACTTAGTGCTAAAACTAATTACTAACTCATACTAACTAATCACTTATACCAGATGGTACAAAAAGAGTGCAAGAGAATCGCTTAGGGATGCTGGAGAAACCAGTGTAGGCTGTGGCTCCCAGTGTCCAACGACCACACGGCAGTAAAAGGAACTGAGGAGCGTTGCGGGTCCAGCACGGGTATATATCGAGGTGCCATAGCCGGCCGCCACTCCAGGGGGCGCCCTGCTGGCCCACCGAGTGTTGCTAGGGTAAAAGTCTCCGACAAACGTGCACGCGGCGCGCGCACACCTACTGGAATGGATATGAGCAAGCACTCGAAGAAGAACTGATTTTATCTACCATGCAGTGGTCAGAAAGGGCTCTGTCTCCAGATCAGCTATAGTAGCGAAGTTGTCATTAAACTGGGAACCTCATGGCCCAAACAAGAAACAATCCGCTCTGATTAATAATGTTATACCTTTTATTAGCAAAACAAACCACAAACGCTGTAATATAGCAAGGGAGATAGCGCCAATCCAGCATGTCTAGCACTTGCATTACTCATGTCATCCCTTGCAGGGAACCCTGAAGAAGGTAAGGTGACCCATACAGTCATCATAATAATGTGTCCCAGAGGCTGGGTACTAACTTTTATAAGGGGTTACACTAATGCCCGCTGTATCTTAAACATATCACTGATGGTTTCCACCTCTTTTCCTTCTCTGTACTTCCACACTTCAATAATATTGGTGTTACTTTCTATAGGCCAATTAGGCATTTATCATAGCCTCTTTAGCATTTCTGTCAGTTAGTTGCCATGGTATACTTGAATTTAGCACATGTACGTTTCAGTTAAACCCATCATCCCTTAAACTTTTACTAAAATTCCAGAAGTATCTCTCTGCGGTTCTCACTTCACCTTCTCCCAGCACAGAACACTTTTGTTTATTGTAATACCTATCACCTGACTTAACACCACTTCTCGGTTAGCTCCTTATCCCAAGCCCCTCATATCATGGTGAACCTTAGTCATTCTGAACTAATTTTCATACAGGCCTGAAGGTTCTTGCATTAGAGCCTTATAATAATTATGCCTTATCTGTATAACCTATATATGGCTCAGATGCCCATGGCAGGCTACAGACCCCACAGCTACTAACAATTACGCTTTTCACCATCCCCCTCAGGAAAACTATATTGACAACAGCCAGTGGTATTCCCAGAGGACTCAGGACTCAGAATCCCAGCAGGCTGAGGACTGGCTTATTACTACTGGGATTTTGAGAACTGTAGGAATGTCCAGATTTCCTGATTGTGAGTGGACCGTGCCTCCACAAGCAGGGCCGTCCCTAGGGGGATACAGATCCCGGGACATAGGCACCACCTCTTCCTGCCCCCACCTCGCCTCTTCCCACCCCCGCCCTGCCTCTTCCCCACCCAGTTCCTCTCCCCTCTTCTCCCCCTAGTACCTCCCAACACCACAAAACATCTGGAGGAGGTGATGCTGATTGGCAGGGCCCGCCAGCTGGCAACAGGCACTGGGAGGAGGGGGAGGCTCTGGTGTGTGTGGGGTTCCTCCTCACCACTCTGCCCGCCTACCTGCCACTAGCTGCTTGCCTCCTCACCCTGCCTGTCTCCCACCTCACCTGCCTCCTCACAATCTTATAGAAGCACAGGGCCCCCTAAAGCGTGGGGCTTGGGGCAGTTGCCCCAATTCGCCATACTCAAGGGACAGCTCTGTCCACAAGCCTTCATTTTTGGTTGAGGGATGAAGTGACCTGCATAGACTCCTTTTCCTCACAGTGCAGCCAGGTGCCACACCAACTGGCATCTCCCATCCCAGAAGTACAATCAGTCATCATTCAGAAAAGCACTATCATGTCTGTCTTATTGCTATTATGAGCTGAAGTTCATACACAAAATGAACAGCTGGTGGGCTGTGACCACTGCTTATTCCACTGTTCAGAGCTATGTCGTTGTGCCCTGGTGTTTTCCACACCTATCTGTTTGTTTTATCCCCTTGTTGTCTCTTGTCTTAAACTTAGAGTGTAAGCTCTTCCAGGCAGTGACCATCTGTTGTTGTGTGTGACCAGTGCCTAATATAGTGGGGCCTTGGCCTCAAGATGTTAATATAGTACAAATAAATAATAATACTAACGCAAGGAAAGCAATTAGGCTCATGCATTTACTGACATCTGGGTAAAACATCCTTTTCAGCCAATTGGAAAACTCCATTTTTGTCCCGTGAATTCCAAAGAGATTTCATACTAGTTTTTACAGTCAAGAGCTACACACAAAGTGTATAGAGAAGTTGGAACAAAATTAAACAGAAAGCTTTCAAACCCTAAATGCAAGGACTGCCTGCTGTTTGGCTAGCCATACCCATATCAGACTCACTTCCTAACTTTTTATTTATAAATTTCATAAAAGTATAACAATCAAACAATTAGGCAGTGTATTGTTTGGAAATTATTTGCATTTTTCCAGGTGTTTTAAGTCATGTTGTTCCCAGCCTGCTGCCTTCGAGTACGGTCAGAGGCCTACTGTAGTTACTCAGAAGTACACTGTGATATTGCATTGTTATTTAACACCAGAGCTCTCAAGTTTTATTGCAAGAAACCAGCACGAGAACTTCAGTGTCAAGATAACCATCCAAACTCTTTGCTACATTAGCACATCTGCCTATTACAGATGTTTCAAGTTAATATCTTGAAATCCTGAGTAATTACCAGAGCACCTGGTAATAAATATACTATGGCAATTGTATTTATATATAGTGTGACAAAGTTCCTACTCTACCTTGGTAGGTCTGACACTTATTGGCAGCTTTGCTCACCTCAGTGATCTTCCCCACAGTCTGGATCATCTCCTCCTGTGTCTGATCAGGAGTTGGGAGGCTTGGAGGGAACCCGGGCCTGCCCTCTACTCCAGGTTCCAGCCCAGGGCCCTGTGGATTTGCAGCTATCTATAGTGTCTCTTGTAACAGCTGTGTGACAGCTACACCTCCCTGGGCTACTTCCCCATGGCCTCCTCCAAACACCTTCTTTATCCTTACCACAGGACCTTCCTCCTGGTGTCTGATAACGTTTGTACTCCTTAATTTTCCAGCAGCACACCCTCTCACTCTCAGCTCCTTGCGCCTCTTGCTCCCAGCTCCTCACACGCACTTCCTCTCCTCTGGCTTCTCCCCATCTGACTGGAGTGAGCTCCTTTTTAAAACCCAGGTGCCCTGATTAGCCTGCCTTGATTGGCTGCAGGTGTTCTAATCAGCCTGTCTGCCTTAATTGGTTCTAGCAGGTTCCTGACTACTCTAGTGCAGACCCTGCTCTGGTCACTCAGGGAACAGAAAACTACTCGCCCAGTGACCTGTATATTTGCCCTCTACCAGACTCCTGCACCCCACTGGCCTGGATCTGTCACATAAGTTATAAAATGACAAGGCTTAGTAAAAGATCAATATGTGTATAAATGTCAGCGAATGGGCAAAGGTGAAGGGGAAGCAAAGTCTCTTCACATTTTCAGAGAAATCAGCTACTTACCTGATTGAATCTTTGACATCAATATATGGAATGTATTTGAGACAGGAGAGGAAGCAAATTGCTGTTATTGGGAATATGAGGACAGTTATCCAGTTTTAGCAAATATCAGGTCTTATGCACCCACAGCCTCGTTTTAGCCATCTTCGCTTTGGACTGGATATGCTCATCAAGAAGCTTCCTTTGACCATCCATAATCCCTAATACATATATTCATTGCTGCCTTTTCATTTTAGCTAGAGGCAAGAAAAATAATACTAGAAGCGTTAAAAAGGTGAAATGACAGGCATGAAATATATCATTTCATATAACTGTGCAGCATGATTACAGTGCCTTAAAATGTACCGCTTGAATAAGTGGCTATCAGCCAGAGAGCAGGTCTGTAATACTCTTACACAACATCCCCAAAGCATCATACTTGGCACTGAAAATGTATTAAAGGTAAAATGCCACCCTAGGACTTTTTTTTTCTGAACTAAGGCCCAACTCCTGCAATGAGCTCCACATGCTGGGACCCCTGTACTTGCATAGAACTTCAATGAGGTTTGTGGGGGCACTGGTATCTGCCCAGCTGAAGCTCACTGCAGGATTGGGGCTACATGTAGTGTTTGGCAGGAGAGCTATGAATAGAATGGATACCAGCAGTGGGCCCATCGTAACAAAACTTGAGACCCTTCAATCAGAAAAGGCAATAAGGGGCCAACTCCATCCCTAGTATAACTACACTGATGGGCAGAAGAGTTACACCAATGATGAATTTGACCCCCATGTTAAAAAGAGGTTCCTACTTCTTGACCGTGCATCTACACTTATGTTATTAAGTTTTACAGTTAAAGGTAAATAGAGAGGGAGATCAAAGCCACAAAAGGCAGATAGGTGTCTAATTACCATTGAGAAACTCATAATTCCTATTACTATAGAGTTGGAGAAATGTCTCGTAACAGTAGGAGAGAGGTCCTGGAGGCCAAATTTAGTCTGCTAGGTAGGAGATTAAAGTCCGGGACCTCTACCATAGTATTCTCTGAAATGCTTCCACTTCTACATGCATGGCCAGTTAGACAGGCAGAACTTGAGGGTCTTAATGTGTGGACTAGGCAATGGTATTTGGAGGAGGGATTTAGGTTTATTAGGAACTGGGGAACTTTTGGGGAAAGGAGAAGCTTATACAAGAAATATAGGCTCCATCTAAACTAAAATGGAACCAGATTTCTAGCATGCAAAATTAGAAAGGTTGTAGAGGTGTTTTTAAAGTAGAGGAGGGAAGAAAGCCAATGGGATGGTGGGGCACACAGTTTAGAGGCATCCTTAAAGGAGGATATATTAAAGGGGATACTGTACATCTGAGTAAACAGAAGATAGAGGTTGATCAAGTACAGGCAGGAACTGAAGAGAAACAGTAAGACCCAAAAGGGTCCCATTCAATTACACCACAGAGAGACAGACAACTAAATATTGACTAATTTTATAAGTGCTTGTATACAAATGGTAGAAGTCTAAACACTAAGATGAGTGAACTTGAGTGGCTGGTATTAAATGAGGATATTGATATAATAGGCATCGCCTAAGCCTGGTGGAATGATGATAACCAATGAGGCACAGTAATCCCAGAGTACAAAATATAAAGGAATGACAGAGTAGGTCACGATGGTGGGGGAGAGGCTTCCTATGTGAAAGAAAGCACAGAGTCAAATATAGTAAAAAACCTAAATGAATCAAACTGTACCATAAAACCTCCATGAATAGCAATTCCTTGAATAATAAGAATATAGCAGTAAGAATATACTACCAATCTCTTGACTAGTATGGTGACAGTGACTGTGAAAAACTCAGGGAGATTAGAAAGGCTACACAAAATAGCAAACCCAATAATAACGGGGGATTTTAACTATCCCCTTATTGACTGGGTACACATCACCTCAGGATGGGATGCAGAAAGTTTCTAGACACCATTAATGAATGACTGGTTCTTGGAGCAGCTAGTCCTGGACCCTACAAAGGGAGAGAGAATTCTTGATTTAATCCTACATGGAGCACAGGATCTGGTCCAATAGGGGAATATAGCTGAACCGTTCAGTAATAGTGACCCGAAGATAAATAAATTTAACATTTTTGTGGAGGGCGGGGAGAAGGGGGAGAATACCAAAGACACCCACCACAGTATCATTTAACTTAAAAAAGGGGAACTATACAAAAATGAGGAAGTTAGTTAAATGGAAATTAAAAGGAGCAATCACAAGAGTGAAACACCTGCAAGCTGCATAGAAGCTTTTTAAACATATCATATTAGAGGCTCAAACTAAATATATTCCTCAAATAATAAAATAAAATACTTATAAACAATAAGAGGATAAAAAGTGCCACAATGGCTACACAACAGTGTAAAAGAGAGAACTACAGGCAAAAAGTCATCCCCGAAAAATTGGAAATCAAATCCTATTGAGGAAAACAAAGGAGAATAAACTCTGGCAGGTCAAGTGTAACAGTATAGCAACTAGCAAAAGACACAAAAACGAAGAACATCTGAAGCAAGAAGCCTACTAACAATCAGCAGGGACAGTGGATTATGGAGGTGCTAAAGAAGCACACCAGAAAGACAAGGCCATTTCAGAGAAGCTATATGAATTCTTTGCATTGGTTTTTGCTGAAGATTGGTGTGAAGGAGATTCCCACATCTAAGCCATTCTTTTTCAGTGATGGTTGCTATGTGAGCTCTGAATACAGGTTTTGGTTATGAATGTAGGTATGTGTGTGTGCCTATACCTACATATGTAGAAAATTGTATCTGTGGTACAACTTTAGCATGACCTTACAACAGGGTGGTGAAACAATCAGGCAGGGAGGGGCTCACTTCCCCGACCAGGTGAGACCAGTTTCAGGTACCCATCTATTGTACAGCACAGCCCATTGACAAATCACAATTTTTCAACAAAACAATTTTAGTGTTAAAAATATGTGATCAGCTCTAAAGTTTGTGAGGTGCTCACATACTATAATTCTGGGACCATATAAGTAGATAGATGGCTCTTAGTACCTGCTGTGCGTCTTTCCAGAATCCAGTGCCTATGTAAAAAGAAAAACTTGTGATTTCATATAGGCACAACATTTGCCCAAGTGCCATTAGAAATCAAAGCCATGCTGTATTCTGAAGGCACACTCTTTCAATCCCCAAACTAGACTATTAGGTAAGTCTAAGGTGTCTATTGCCATGGTATCTTTTCCTCTCACAGGAAATTGATTCTTTGTATGATGTCTGATGTGTAAGCCTTCCCACTATGCACCTTAACACTTGTTCTGTGTGTTAGTGTTTATGATCACCACAGGTTGCAAAGGATTTCCTTATTAGACTTCATTCACCCTGTGCAGGTAGAGAACTAAGGGACAAAAGAGTTCTCATTTTGCCCTCTAGAGTCCTGAAATCCAATTCTGGCTGAAGTTCCAATTAATTTTCATATGTCTCTGCCCAGTTCTTCACTACACTGTGCCTAGATCAGATAAGAAAGGGAATTTATTTTTACATAGCTGCGTGCATATTTGCCCTTAACTTGCTCTAGTTCCATACTTAGATCACTTTTCATAATAGATTATTTTAGTGAAGTTGAGTGTGTGGGCAAATTAATTCTAGTAGCAGCTAGTGTGTGTGTTGTCTGTATCCTGGTCCGAAGGAAAGCATTCCTTACTTTCGTTTATCAGTAAGTTAGTTCTTCAAATTCATCGGGACTAAAGTCACAACTTTTTTTAAAAAACAAGAAGGAAGTTTAAACAGCAGCCTTGATGAATACTTTATTGCCCGTGTTTGGGACAATTTTGCATCAATGTGTACTTGTGAAAGTGAGATGGATTAGCACTTGTAAGCATCAGGGGCACAGTTAGGTGTAATAGGGGAGAAGGGGGCAAAGCAGGGAAGGAGATGGGATGCTCAGGCAATATTCTGTATAATTATACACTCTCCTTCTTCCTGCTCCTCAGTTTAATTCTTTGCTGAAGCACAGGCCAGAGTTCTGTTTTTTCTGGGTTTTTCAAAAAGTATTACTGTCACAGGGCTGGTGCACCCCATCACCCCTCGGGGGCAGGGGAGAGATGCGTTCCAGCCTTGCGGTTGAGTCCGTGGGGCTGCCCCTGGTATCGGGGCTGTGTGTCCCCATGGCCTTAGTCAGTAGCCCAGGCTATCAAGGCAGTATGGCCTAGTGGCCAGAATCCCTAATGGAGGCCTTGCTATCAAGGCGGTGCAACCTAACAGCCAGAGTCAATACTCCAGCCCTTGCTGTCAGCCCAGTGCAGCCTAATGGCCAGAGTCAATACTACTGCCCTTGCTGTCCAGGCAATGTGGCCTAACGGCCAGAGTCGGTGGTGCAGCCCCTGCTCATAGGGCAGTGTGACCTACTGGCCAGAGTCAATATTACAGCCCTTGTGGTCAGGGCAGTGCGGCCTGATGGCCAGAGTCAATACTATCGGTGAGCTGGGCCACCACCCCAGGGTGTGTGGTGGCCAGGATAGGGGGACCCAGACCCACCCTCTCCACTGGGTCCCAACTCAGGGCCCTGTCAGTGGCAGCGTTACCTGCCACCAGCTCGGCAGGGGTCCTGCCAAAACATGCCGAGTTTTGGTCCAGTTCTGTAACCATTTTCCCACAAAGTTTCCCTGGATCATTTCCTACCCGAGTCTCTGGAGTTCGCTGTCTCTGGGACTCTCGGGTCCCTCCACTCTCTGCAACGTCATGAGCCTGTGTATGGGGGCCGTCTCTGGCTGGCTGGCTGCCACACTTTGGAGTGCAGGCAGTCCTCTCCCAGGAGTTATCCACGCACCTTCTTCCCTGCCAGCTGTCAGCCCAGACTGAACTGCTCTGCTGTCGTTTATACCCTGGCTCCAGCTGGAGCATGCCCAGCAGATCTGGGGTGGGGCGGGGCCTCCTCAGCCAAGAGGGAAGGGTTAACCCCAGCCATATCAGTGCAGGGCTGAGACACCCCATCACAATTAAACAGACAAACATCAGGCCTTTTGTATGCAAAACCCTGATAAGTGGATGTCAATAATTCATAGTCAATTTCAAAGAGAGCACCATATTTAAAGCACACAAAACACATTGTAACAAGTAGAAAAACACTACAAAGAGAATTTGGAATAACTTTTAAACAAAAGCTATTCAACAATAAATCTAATGGTGTTTCAAATATAGACTCTCCCTTTTGTTTCTGTTACAAATATTCCATTATAAGGTTTCAACGTAACATTTTCTATACTTTAGTGCACACGTCAAAACACATTCCCCTCTGATCTTCTCTCAGAGATGATCTCTCAGTCTTTATGGCATGACCATAGGGGGCATGTGTCACCTGCACTCTTCAGAGCTTGAGAAATGGCAGCGTCTCAAGTCCTTTCAAACACAGACGAACGCTGTCAGCAACAAATAGTCTGAGGACTGCGACTGCTAGCAACATTCCAGCCCTTGGGTTAATAGCTGACTGCTCTTCTCAGTTGCTGGTGAAATAGAAATCTGTAGCCTGGATCCAAGGCTGGGTTTAGCATATAAAACACCCACCTCCTAGATCTTTACATGGCTCTTGCTCTCTAGAGCACCATCTTCTCCCCATAAGTCCAGCTCAGTCAGGTATAAATTCACAAACCCTCACTTCACTACGTACTACTTCTGTCTCTCTCTGGAACAGAGACAGAATCCCAGGTTAGAGCAATTAGCCGATGGCTAAAGGCAAGTACCACAAGCTCTGTGGTTTCTAGAGATGACAAATGCTCCCTTGCCTAGCTCTCCCGCTAGCTCCATAAAAAAACATCACTGTGGACCAAATGTTATCCTAGTAGAGGGCTTCCCTCGTAAAGAAAGCTGGAAAAGCACTGACCCGTATCCAGAGCGGTACAGGAATTGGGACCCAGCCTTCACAGTAGACATCTCTTGATCTTGCATCAATCAGCAGCTGAGTAGTTGCCACTGTTTACAAGCTGCCCACATTGTGCTCTGATTGGTTTCACTCTCAGTTGATGACTAGGGTATGACCAGCCAGTTCTGAGGCTGCATTGCCAACAATACAGCCTCATGTCTAGTAACTGCCTGTAACAGGGCAATCTCCCTCATTAATAGCCCTGGTGGAGGAACAGGGAGCCTGCCCCAGAAAGAAGCCCATCAGGCAGGTGCTGGGTATCAACTGATCAGCACCTCGTGATTGGACCACTCTCCAAGCTAGACAATACGAAGGAGTACTCAGCTCTATGAGTGAGGAAACCAGGAGAGAGAAAGGATAGGCTCTGATAACCAGAACAGGCAGGCCAGCCCTGTGGATCCCCTCCGCCCACGTCTCATCTCTTGGGGTTGGAAAGAGCCCTACCCAGTAACTACTGGAGACCAGAGGACCCTTGTCTGAACCCCTGACTAGAGAGACATTTGTGTTGTTTTTTGAACACCTTTATTTCATTGTTTCTGAAGACAGTAAACAGAGCTGTGGACAAAGGGCCAGCAAACTAATCTGGTCATGGCTGATTGTCTGTCCCCAGCTGGTGACTAGGTCCACAAGCGTACACTGTCACCCATGTTTTGGATGTTTCTGAGTCCTTCTAGCTGAGTTGCACTGCTCCATTCTCTGCAAGTGGGCAGAGACAGAATACCCAACTAAGATCCATGCTTCCTCTCCTCCCCAGGAGAAACAAAGTCAAATGCTGCACTATAAAGCATGAGAGTTACATGAGCACTGCATTAGCTATTCTTCACAACAAAGCAAATACAGGTGCTCCTCAGCCACAACACCCTCGCTGTTGTAATCCTGGATCTCACCTGAATGTAGACAGCCATTCCTGCTGTCATGCCATTGCAGCATTTTGGACTAGGATAAAACCATCAAACTCAATATATCAGATTCAAACCACCCCTACCAGCTCAGGCATAATGGGAAAGCTTAAGTCTCAAGGTTAACATACAGGGGCCATGTGTGGTAAATACAGAAGAAAGGAACTATAGACTAAGCACAATTACTTTATCTTGTAGGCTGGTCATTGAATACATGATTATCACAAGTTGATTTTCCTGTTGGTAATTTTAACAATCAATAGTTCCGAAAACAAGGAATGTTTCACCACACTTTACTGAAACACAGTTTGTCATTAGCCAAACTGCATCAGGGTTAAAAAAGCTGACAACAAAAACATGCCATGCACAATAATTGCATCATGTCACAGAACAGCAGTACAGTTGTACTAATTGATAGTTAAATGTTTAGCATGGTGGATCTGTCAATTGAAAGTACATAAAGGAAGACTTTCCACTGCATGTGTTGGAAATTTCATTTGCTCTAAAATAAAACATCTTTTGGTAAAGACAGAGTTTGCATTTCTGCAAAAGAACATTAGGAGCACCAGGGATATACCATATCATCTCTCAGATGCCACTCTTACTACATCTATTTCAGGACCTTCTATATATCTAATACAAATTTATAAGCCAAAGTGCTCATTACAAAAACTATTTAGCTGATCCCTTGCTCCTTGTCTTGGCATGGGCCGGGAGTGCTTTGAAAACAGAATGCTTAGCACTTAGAGGAGGAGAACCTCCCACTGCAGTACAGTAACCCCTCTGGCTAGCTTAGGAACAGCATTTATTGGCTCAGGAGATCCAGCCCTACTCATTTGGTAGGACATTTTCCATGACACGCAACCTTTGATGATAGCTGTGCAATGGGGAAATGAATGATCCTTGCTGCTCACAGAATGAAGAAGAGGAAAAAACACACAAAAAGCCAACTCCATTTTGGAAGAAATAAATCTGAAGATAAAGATGAAAAGGAAATGGCTGAGACATGCAAAATCTTATGCTCCGGTTTGAAGCTGTGCTCCTGTGAAGACATAATGAGCAGAATTAAGGCTGGACAGTCACCCTTCACTTTGTGTTTCAGGTTATCATATTTTTCCTTTATGTCTCAACTTGAACATGGGACACAGATGGGCTTTAGTATTCAGCTTCCTTGTTTAAAATGATAAATCATTTCTATCAGCTATGTGCAGTGGGGAAAGTAACTGAAATACTTTCCTCATGGATTGTATTTTCCTAAATGTTCAATTACTGAGAGACAATCTACACTGCTTCCTATATTTGCTTTCTACAACCAACTCTCTGTATAGCTTTTCATGAGTGATGTATCCGAGTATTCGAATTCTAATATCTAAACTGTATTGTTAAATGTATTCACCTTAATTTGGGTTATTGCTGATCATGAGTATCTTATGATTTTTTAAAACAAACTTTGTATTGTGGATAACCTAAGCACTCTCCCCAGATGTACAGACACTCTTTTCTTAACCTGGGTACTACATAAAAATTTTTTAACATTAGCTTTAATAAAATTTTTAATTCAGTTTCCTTGTTTAAAATGATAAATCCTCTATCAGCTCTGCACAGACACATTTCAGTAGATTGCAAAATGTTCTTAAACACACGGCGTATGGCATCATCGGGAAAAGGCCTAGAAAAGATTATGAGGCTTGGAAGAAAGAATGGAGGATGGTCTTAACCTACTCTTTTGGGGCTCAATCCTGCAAGATGCTCAGGGTCCTGGTCCAGATCCAGCAAAACATTCAAGCACATCCCTAACTGCAAATTTGACACCATCAGCTCAGGATTGAACAAAGACTGTGAATGGCTTGCCAACTACAGAACCAGTTTCTCCTCTCTTGGTTTTCACACCTCAGCTGCTAGAACAGGACCTCATCCTCCCTGATTGAACTAACCTCGTTATCTCTAGCTTGCATATATATATATACCCGCCCCTGGAAATTTCCACTACATGCATCTGATGAAGTGGGTATTCACCCACGAAAGCTCATTCTCCAAAACGTCTGTTAGTCTATAAGGTGCCACAGGATTCTCTGCTGCTTTTACCTCCCTAACTTTAGTCCCATTGAATTCAGCTGGAAGGAAGCCATAGGTTTGAAGACTCTTATAACTTATACCAGAGGAGCCAATAAAAAGATCTGGTGTGTCTGTGTGGGTGTCAGTATATAGGTAGGTATTTTTAACATGCCCATGACTGTGGTATCTGAGTATAGCATGTGTGTGGTGATAAGAAGGAGGGGGATCTATGTGCAGGTACGTGTACTGGTGTGTATCTTGGGGTGACTACATATATCTTTGTGCATGTACAGTATATAGTTTTGCACACAGGTGTGTTTATGTGTTTTAAAACCCTTCTCCCCACACCAAAGATATTCAAAAAGCTTACACAAAACTACTATAATTCATTAAAATTAATACAGATGTGTATAGTTTTTGTGAAATCCAAAAACGTACCAAGTTTTCCCAACTCTGCTTTCTCTAAAGATACATAAATAGCATGTACTCAATAAACTAGACACATCAAATAAGCTTGGCATTAGGAGGCCTTTAAAAACCCTATGTACCCAACCTAACAGAATGGAAGATCCCCTGCCTTGCTGGCTGCATGGAAGACACTAGCGATGCAGCCAGCTTCAATCATATATTCATTTGCAGTTTTTAACTCTGAAGGAAAATTGCCAGCCAGATGTTGTGTTTCTCTGAACAAGAGAATTGCTCTTTTATACGGTAGAATCCACATGTAAAGAAAAGAGAAGTAATTTTCATATTCAATACTCAATATCAACTTTAATTAATATTGATACATATTTAAATTATTTAAATTAGGTAGCTCTTCTTTGATCATGAGCTCTCATTTCCAAAGAGAGAAGAGTGCACATTCCAGCCCTGATGCCCTAATTAAAGGTGATAGCCTGAATTAACATCCAGCTACTTACTATGTGCATCACATCTCTGGCCAAAATCTCTCTCTTGCTTGCTCTTTTTAAAAACAGTTTCGTATTCTCACAAAACTGAAGAATAGCATCAGTGATAGACCGGCGTTTCTTTCTACTCCAACACAACATGGGAAAAAGTGATAACGATAATACAGAAAACGTTTGCTGGATATGGATGGTTGTAATCATTTTTAAACACCAAGTACTGAAACTCACTCACTCAACAGCAGCCTGCCAAATTGTTATAAAGCACATTAGTGGGACTTTTACTTAGCTGTCTCCAGCATCAGATCACTCTCCCAGATCCTGATGACCCTTACGGAAATCTTCAGAAAAAACAATCTGTCTGCCTTCTATTCTACTGCCTTTTGAGACAACTGTTCCCTAGACCTGAATAAAGTCTAATATGAATGCTGCCCCTACCTACCCCTTCATTGCAGCAAATGGAGAATATGCTCTTGCTCCTGCTACAGGCACTTTGGCTGTATCTACGCTGATTTTTGTAGGTAGCTCTCCTGTCACTGTTCCTGCACCTATGGAGGTCCACTGGACTTGGCATTGGTGGGAGTGCTAGGGGAGACCTGCTGCTAATGTTGATACCTTCATGCTGTAGTAGTAGGATAGGATTTAATGTTTGTATTTTGTATAATTTAAAATAAAAAATAAAGGATAATAATGTAGCATGCATTAAATGTATTGATGTATGATTTGACCATATCCTGCCAGCCACCCTTTTTGAAAGCAGAAAGGAATGGCCTAATGGGTCATTGGTAAAAATGCATCAGCCAGAATCTTGTGTCTGGAGCTAATTTCAAGGCAATAACAGACCTTTAGGGTCACCGCTTTGTTGTAGGTTTAGCATTTTAAAATAAGTAAAAAGAATGCAATTGTTTTTTTCGTATATTGCAATTTGATGTTCCTGCTCAAATGCTTTGTGTAAATCAATCCTGTTTTGTGTGTGAATAAGGAATGTGTGTGTTAAAAAATAAGTGTGAAGGCCATCATTGGACCAGATGTTCTAGGGGGGAATCAAGGACGGAGGTAAGGGCGCCAGGAAGATTATAACACATCCCTATTGAGATGTCAAAGAAGGGCAGATTGACGACTCTAAAAGATGTGGCAGGCACCCATCAATGGGGACAAAATAGCTGTAATCAAAACCAGCATGGGGTAACTCCCTAAAAAACTAATACAAAAACAAAATAAAAAATAAAAAGAACAATCTAAAAAACCAAGCATTTGTCAAAACAGCAATTGATTACAGCACAACGGTGCAAAACTTATTGGTCCCAATAAAGGAAGATCACTATATAAACAGGGTGCTTTGCCATGAAACTTTGGGTTCGTCCTGCCAAGACTTCCCTTGAGCTTTGTGTTGTGACTGACAGAACCCAACTCCTCTCTACCAGTGATCAACCTAGCTGCCACTAAATTCATCTAGACTCTGGACTGGTATCCATAACATCGACTGGCTGGACAGCGTGTGTGTGTGATTGAATGCATATGCTAATTGTTGTATCTCCAATAAACGTGGCATATTGCCTTTTCCCCTGAAAAAGGTCCTGGGTGTTTCTTATAAGCATAACAATGCTGCCCAATCCTAGAGCAGATCTAGATGACCCAGTAGTAAAAATGTAAAAATTTACAACATTGTAGTTCTAGAAATCTACTGACTTTCTTTTCAAAGCATATCACTGATAAAACCACATAGTGGTAAGAGCTCTTAAGATATATTGATTGCCTTATTTATCCTCTGGATACAGGCATGGAAACTACATTATTCTTTCACGTGTAGAGATGATCCCTCCAGATCTAAGTTGAGACACATTGGCAGGGTAGTATGGATGAGTCTGAACTTCTAATAATCATGCTGTATCTACTGCACAAAGGACTTCAACCTCCAATACTCTAGATCTGGCAAATAACATGAGTACTAACTTCACAAAAGAAACTTAAGAAGAAATAGTTACAGTGTCCCAAATCTGAAAATGCAAGTGGAAAGGGGATTTCTCACATTGACAGCTCATGAAAATGAAAGATTGGAAGAACATACTTGTGTTTGACTTTGAACCACTACCTGAGATAACTGGTTAATATCTACTCAATGAATTAAAGAAAGCATGCTGAAAAATTAAAGTCACATTTATGTCTGCTATAGCTTCTTTCAAATATGAAGCAACTTAATAAATAATGGAGAAACAGTTTTATTCTAACAACCAGTTCATTAGAAGACATTTTTTGCTTTTCAAATCTCTCTCGGAGCAATGGGTTGAAAGTTTTGTTTTTAGTTTCTTACTTGACTCAGTGTCAGCCTTACAGGATTTAAGGTTTTAGAAGTGATTCACCATCACACAATGTATTTTTAATTGGTATTCTGTAAGAAATAAATATAATAATGTAATGGACTGAATAATGTGTGTGCATATGCAAATGTAAGAATCAGAATAATGTGCCACAGACGCCATAATTCTAAGAGCTAGAAGAAATTTTCCATTAGCTCAGGAAGTCTTTGGAGCAGAAAGATCTGAATTCCAGCCCCAATTTTGTCATGTGCAGCATAGTGGCAACCAGGAATCACTAGGTAGTGATATAGTTGTTCAAAGATCTACCAGAAGTGACGTGCTGGTATGTGAGAAACAACTTCTTGTAGATTTAATTTGATCTAGTATTAAAAACAAAACAACCCAACCTCTGTGATATATTGTGTCCCACATAAACCCTATGCAGCCCCTAATGAAATAAGACAGACTGCACAGAACGTAAATTAGGACAGGCATCAATTCCTTAGGCAAGAAAGTTATGTAATATCTGGGACTCTTGGTGTGGAGAAGTATAGAAACCTTACTGCATTATCTTTTAACTGTATTAAACAGTTTAAGAACTCATGTGAACGAGGGCAGAATTGGAAAAGTCTGACATGAACTTAAGCATGTGTTCCTGATAGGAAATCCATTATATTACACTGACAATATTTCATCACGCCATATTAACGTTAATTTTGCTGATCAAATTACTAATATGACAAATCTGCAGTTGTATTAGCAATTTTTCATCCTATCATATTAGAATTATATAAGAAATCCACTGATGCAGCAAGACTTTAAAAATGTATTAGCAAAAAAAAAGACTAATTATAAAATTATATGATGAAAGATTGCTAATTCAATGCAGTGCGCTCATCCAGATGAAATTTTGGCACAGACTCTCTCAACATTTCCCAAGGTAGTGTCCATCCTGCTTGCGATGCAGAAATTCATAAAGCTCAACAGTGCAACAGATAAAGTGTCTAATTAGGAATTATTGGAGTGGACAGATCTTGAATAAATGGTATGTTATCTATGCACAAAAAGGAGGCCACATTTCTGGATTGTATTTATGGTCACTGAGATTCACCAGGGGTGGGGTTAGCACCACTATCCTACTCTGGAGTTTCCACCAGGGAAGGACAACTTTAACCTGCAGACAAGGCTCCATAGGAACTTTGCCAGCATAGGGAGCCCAAAAAGATGCATTGAATCACCACTTTGGTCAGGCCTCTTCATCAGATACTGCTGTCCAGTTCTGGAATTTACACTGCAGAACAGGGACTGAAGGCATCTTGTGTCACCATAACCCCGCTGCAGAGTGTCTTCCCACCTACTGGGTCCCCTATAACATGGTTTCTGATGGCAGATGCTGACAAAACCCAGAGCTGAATCAAGCACTGTCTGTATTCAAATGATTTTGAGTGCTGTAGTCCATCTTTCATATGTATCTTCAAAGTGACCTCACTCAAGACTAATGTTTAAAGTAACCTGCAAAACACAGTTTCTGTTGTCAAACTTCATTTCATTCAAATTTATCTTGGCTGAAAATTGACACTCAAGATACTTTTTCTTTTTGAGCCTTTTCCTTTGGGAACTGGAGGTCTGATGATGGATAATTCTTCCTGAAGGTTTTATGGCAAAATTTCACAAAGCAAATATTTCTGCTCTTATTTTATATAGCCCTGACAAACAGAAATGCTGAGCCATTTAATTATATACGCTGTCTCCAACAGTTACAGGGCTGAATATTTTGGCTACTGGGATTTGAAGAGGTAAAAATGAATTTGAATCACAAAACTACATGTCAAGAGAACTAAAAGAAGGAAGCTAGTAAATAGCCTGACTAGCTCAGCAACTGATATAACAGTTCTGCAATAACAGTTTAATGTCTCCATGTGGGAGCCATTAGCTCTTCTACATATAAATATTCATATTGTATATTTATGACATGCCACAGAGAGAAGAAAGTCAAGAACAGCGGCAGTGTTGGGCCTATTATATAAAAGGTTAAGCATCTCGAGGAAACGTTATTGTAGCTCACAAATTAGTCCCTGAATAGAAATTTTTAAAAAAATCCTTAAGAACATGATACTGTGACTTCCTAAACCAAGTGTGGATAACTGAAATGACAGCTTCACTTCTCACACACAATGGAACTTTCCAGCACAAGGATAAAGCTTGTCTGTGCAGGAGACAGAGCTATCTCAGGGGCTGGCGTGAGACTGTTGAATAAACTCCCACAGGAACTGAGATCATCACAGATCTCACCAGCTTCTGCTCCACATGCAAGGTGCAATTCTCTAACCTTGCCTCCTCTAACAAATACGGAGCAGTGTGTACATTTAAACAATAAATAATAATAATAAAAGAAAGCCAACAGCATTGACCTAAAACTGAAACTCTGTTACACACAAAAGTCTCCCTTGGGAAGAAGATGAGAAAAGAATGAACCACGTGTGATTGGTGTTAGTCAAGTTGCTTAAGGAACTAGTGGAAAGTGCTCACATACTAAGGTGATGAGGGTGGTTTAAGAACTATATAGAATAGAATGGCAAGATTTGCTTTAACATTTCTCCCTCAAACTCAGAGATAAAGGGAAACCTATTACTGTGCATGATTGCACTGACTTTCATTCCACAGTATTTTAAAAACTCTAATACATCATTAAAATGTACCAGCTCACCTCTATTTTTAATCCGTACCTACACACGTGGTCGTTAATCCTCACAATAATCTTCAACACCTTCTGAATCAATAATTAAACAAATATACAAAAAGGACACTCACTTTGTTCCTTTTTCCTACATACTTTTAATGATACCTTCCCAAACTATTTTTTGGCAGTGAAAATGCATAACAAGGTGAAGTAGAAGAATACGTTGTTTTAACATAATTTTAAATTTAATTTACTGCTGAGGAAAAGTGCTGAAATGATCCTCCTAGAGATTAAAATGTTCTAGTCGTAGAAAACCACCAACAGCAGCAGTTCAAATCCTTTCCTGCAAGTATGCATCTTCCATAAGTAACAGGTATCACTTCTATAAGTGAAAGGGCAGTTCATTCTCCATTGCCCATTCAACCTCTGACCTTTCTGCTGACATTACCAGCAAGGTACTAATTATTGTTACTTTTGATAGGTTTTGTGTAATGGACAAGGACATAAGAACGGCCATATCGGGTCAGAACAATGGTCCATCTAGCCCAGCCTCCTGTCTTCTGTGACCAATGCCAGGTCCTTCAGAGGGAATGAACAGAACAGGCAATCATCAAGTGATCCATCCCATTGTCCACTTAATTTAAAACCTGTATTGTACCTAACACAATGGACTTGTAGGATAAATTTGTAATTAGCATGTTAAAAGGTCTATGCTTCCATTAAGTAGAGGGATAGGCTAATTAGATTGCCCCAGAAAGAAAATGACATTTTATACAATGTTTTTTTTTATTTTGGGATACTGGAGAAGCCTCCCAGAATTGGCCAAAACTGTTATGGTTTTGTTTTTCATCTGCCTTAACATCAAACGTAAACTTTCGTAGAAATGATAAACTGTGTTCAGAGAGAAAGAGAAGGAGTGTGTGAAAACTAATGACTAGATTGTCCCTGGCTTTATCACTGGTCCCTGGAGTTGTTGTGGGCACAAAAGGATGCATAAGCCTCATAAGAAAGGGACAGAGGACATTGAAGTCCCTGCCTCTATCAAAACTCCTCTGCCACTTTCAGGGTTACAAACCACCCCAGAAGGGGTGGGAAAGGGTGAGGAGAAAGCAGAGCCATAGCAGTGGGCCCCTTTTCCTCACCTGCCAGTAGAGCTCAGAGGGAAGTTTGCTCCACCATTCCAAAGGGGGCTCCCCTGCACTATGGAGAGCTCCAAATGATGAGGTGACATGGAATATTGCCCATTATTTTTATGGAGTACACACACTGGCCCTAAACTTGTGAATTTGGGAGACGGAATTATTACTTAACTGAATGTGTTTGTAACAGGGAAATACAGTTGTATTTTCTCTATAGCAAAACCAGATGCTAATGCACAGTTTGATTCCTAATGTCAGAAAGTTTATATGCAGGAGATCAAAACCACCTTCCCCGTAATTATAGCAATGGGATTATTTCAGCACACGAAGACTATTTCAAGAGGGTCGTGTACAACCACTCAGCACTTGAGAGTAGAGAGAGAAGATTTCCCTGCCATGTGAAGACAAAGGTAGAATCAACAAGATAACTTCCAGGTTAGTGCCAATCCAGAGATGCCCAAATGAATAGTGTGGAAAGAAAGCATGATATGAATTTACAGTCCTTTTGATTTGTGTTCTCTTTGTTCTATAAGATGACAATAATACTTCCTGTTGTTTAAGCTAAACATACTTGGTGACCTGACCCTTACACCTGATATAATATCTAGTTAAAACACTTGAAGCAAATAAAACCAACTTTGGAGGGTGGAAGGTGAGGTGTAGCTGTCTACTTACTGGCTCAAAAGGGTCTCTTTTAGGCTGTATGTGGAAGAAAAATGCACCACAGGCCCAGATCTCTTATGGGTAGGGCCCTAACAAATTCATGATCCATTTTGGTCAATTTCCTGGTCCTAGGATTTAAAAATTGTAAATTTCATAATTTCAGCTATTTAAATCTGAAATTTCATGATGTTGTAATTGTAGGGGTCCAGACCCAAAAAGGAGTCATGGGGTGCTGGTAACAGGATTATTGTAGGGGGGTGTTGTGATACTGCTACCCTTACTTCTGCTCTGCTTCTGGGCAGCTGCTGGTCTGGAGCCTCGCTCTGAAGGCAGAGCCGCTGCCAGCAGCAGCGCAGAAGTAAGGATTGCATGGTATGGTATTGCCACCCTTAGTTCTGCGCTGCTGCCTGCAGAGCTGGGCCCTCAGTCAGCAGATGCCACTCTCCGGCCGCCCAACTCTGAAGGCAGCAGCACAGAAGTAAGGGTGGCAATACTGTGACACCCTAAATTAACTTTGTGATCTCCCCTGCAACTTCCTTTTGGGTCAGGACCCCAATTTGAGAAACACTGGTCTCCCCCTGTGAAATTTGTATATTATAGAGTAAAAGCACACAAAAGACCAGATTTCATGGGGGAGATGCCAGATTTCATGGTCTGCGATGTGTTTTTCATGGCCATGAATTTGGTAGGGCCCCAGTTATGGGGCAAGAAAGAAAAAACACATCAGCCCAGGCTTCCAGTCTTTATACTACTAATACGTACTAAAAACACACGTTAAGCAGGAAGAGGGAAAGGAAACAGTTCTCTCTTATAAGCAGATGTGGGAGGGAGCCTAAAAGGGAAAACAACCTAGAATAAGGGTATGTCTACACTAGAAATGTAAGTCGACCTATATTAGGTCAACTTACGGCCACAACAGTAATTACTGTGGTGGTGCATGTCCACACTACCCTGCTTGGTGGTTGGTGGTGCAGCAGAAGCGCTTCCACCAACCTAAGAGGGGCAGTCTGGGGAGCCTGGTCTCTCAGCTCTGCTGGCAGCTCCCTGCTGGGAGCTTGGCTGCTTCCCCCCCACCCCCAGCTCTTCACTCCAGCTTCCAACCAGGAGTGAAGTCCAGTTGCCAAGCTCTTCTGGGGAATGGGGGGCAGCTGGGCTCCAACTATCCAACTTTCTTATCAATTTCACAGCTCCTGCCATGAAACTGACAAGACAGCCAACAGCCAATGTAAGTAGCAGACACTGCATCACCCTAACTACACCGACATAATCCCTACACCTTTCGTGGAGGAGGCATTATTATGTCAGCATAGTAGGGCACTTAACATTGGCAGGAGCAAAGCTGTAGTGTAGGCACGGACATAATTAGCTTGACCTAAGCTGCCTTATGTCACTCTAACTCTGTAGTGTAGACCAGGCCTACGAATCAGATGGAAGTCCCAAACGCCATAGCCAAATGATCCTGACTGTGAATTCAGACACTGGGTAACATTTTCAAAAGGCCCTATGTGACTATGTTACAAAGAAATGTAGGATCTTAACTGCTACTTTAGACACCTAAATCTAAAATTTAGATCCTTAAAACCCCTGCTCAGCTGCCACCTAACTCTGTAGGCAGTTACATTTCTGTTGGCAAGATCTCCAAGTCACCTAAATGTAGCCCCTGCTCCAAGGGGTGGCTCAAGCCTCCTCCCTGGAGCTTGCTATTTGGAGTGGTTTGTCCCTTCTCACATAGGTGGGCTCCAGGATTCTTGTTAAATGATGCCTGGTGCCTCCATCCAAGGTTACTCCTCGCTGTGCCCAGGACACAAGAGGTGCCGTCTGTTGGGAAAATGCATAATGCTACCACTGCTGGCAAGGAGTACAGAGCCCAGTACATAAGAAACAGTAAAGCACATCAACACAGACACATCCAAGAAAGGACAAACCCCAAACCAACAACATAACAGAGGGCGATTTTACTAGGAACAGGCAAATACGATCTAGGTAAGGAAAGGATTAAAGTTAACTAATAAATACTAAACATTAATACAGGCTGGAACTGCCTGACCCATGACCTAGATCCCAGAGGTCTCCAAAGACTCTCTCTGTAGGTGGGGAAGTTAATCAGAGCCCCACTCCACTCCAAGCATGGTGGGAAATGGCAGCGATTATTGTTGTAGTCCAAAGGACAGAAACCACTCCCACCTTTCCCCCCAGAAGTTTGGTCCAGAGTTCCAGGAGCTGGCAAGGTTTAAGTGGGGCTTACATAAAGATCTGCTGCCGGGCATGCACACGGCTGCCTCAGTCTGGTGTTTCTGACAGTACGGGCAAGTGTATGACTGCATCTGATGTGAAGGTTCTAATGTTTTGGTTGCTGCTACTCATCAGTATTTAGTAGGACATGAACTTTGGATAGAGTAAGTTAGAAAAGATATAGTGAAGCCAGAAGTAGAGGCACACTTTACTCGAGAAAATATCAAAATTGGTGCAAGGCTGATCAGAATATCATCTGCATGGAAACGATACCAAAAGACTCATTTCAGACAGTTCCCTTTTTAAAATTACAATTTTAACTTAATTCAGCATAAAAAATATACCAATTACCCCTAAACTGAACACATTTTCTAATAGCAAAATAACTTAATATAAATTTCACGAGATAATTATTCAAACCCCATAAGAGATGGGAGCAATTTAGCTGTAGTTTAAATTTTGTACTACTGGAGAGACATGATTATCCCATGCTAGTCTACAGTTGTTTATGTATTGGTGTCTCATTTTTGTGTAGCCCCAACAACCAGTAATTACATCATGTCATTAATGCCAAAGTTGAGAATATATCATCACAAAGTAGGCGCGCACACACACACACAAATACAGGACTTATAACAGAGGGTAATGAATTACAACTGGCACTGATGGTCAACATTTCTAGGGTTATAAATTATTCATTTATATGCTGTCTAACATGCCAAGTATTTCAAGTCTTTCCCCCAGGCACCTGGCATATTCTCTTTAAGGTACAAGTATTTCACTGGAGAGCTTGCCCTTCAAGCTGCAACCACTGCACAAGAGCTGTATTGGTATTTAGAGGTAAAGTAGTTACACAGCCCTGCCTTCTTTGCGAGATAACACAAGAAATGTGCTCACAGTCAGATTCTTTCAGTGTTCTGTACTCCAAAGAGGCACTTACAAATTCATCAATGGGTCAAAAAAGTTATCAACAAAATTAACACTGAGCAGATGTTTTAGACTGTGTCATCATCTGACAATGGATTTTCTTCAGCTGCTATATGATCCAGCATCTAGCAGGGTCAAAGGAAGTTTCTGCCTCAACTGACTCATGAAAGCCACAACTGAATCATCTCAGCTTGTTTTCAGTGATTAAACTGTGAATTCAGATAAGAGGACCTGTGAGCAATCACTTGACATTTAACTTATGAATTTGTCTAGCAAGGGCCCTAAGATTCTTTGGCCCAGAGCTATAAAGGGACTTAGGTGTTGCAGCACTGAACTGCAATGTTTATATTGCAAGCATCTAGAAAATAAGGGAACAACAATAGGATTTACAAAGCCTAGGTGAGGTGCCTATGCTCCCTATACAATGAATGAGGGACAGACAGAAGCCTAAAATGGGATCCACAAAAGCCAGCATGCTAGCTGGACAGCCACCTAAATTAGCCAATGGGAGGTGCCAAGGACAGGAGGGTGTCCTAAGTCCTGCCCTTTTCATGGAGTTCGGTGCCTAAGTCTGGGCTGTAGGAAGGCACTTATCTCTGCTTGAGATCCACAGCTGGGAATCCTTTTCTTTGTGTCAGGAGGCTTAGATGCCTAAGTTGTTTCTTGTGAGAATGAATTAGGCACCTGCTTCACTCCACACAAGACTGGGCTAAAAGTTATAAGGTGGATGGCAGCACCTCCACCAACATATTTTTAATGGCAGGTATTCTCTGAGCATGCCTACAAGATTGGGCCCTGCCAAGGAGATAGACAGGAGAATGCCTATCTTCACCTGGTTAGGCTGGAGATAGTGCCTAGAGTGAAACAGCAGTGTGCATGCTCAGAGGCAGAAATTAAGGCGTCGAGAGGACTTCACAGTGGAAATTTAGACAGGGAGTGAGTTTAGGCACCTATAGAGTTAGGCAACAAATGCCTGAGCATTTTGTGGATCACAACGGTACCTAAAACTGAGATTAAGTGCCTACATCTTGCCTTTAGGCACCTAAATCGCTTTGTGGATCTGGGCCTTTGCCATTCAGAGAGAAAGCATCTGTATCTTCCATGAATGAAACTTTGCCTCCATAAAAGAGTTCTATTTACTGGTTCCAGTTTATCTTACAGTATGGTGACCCTCATTATTTTTGACTCCTGCTCAGCCTTGGGGTCAACATTTGCAACAAATACATAACTAAGAAAGCAGATTTGATGATCATGTTCGAATCCAGTCTATACCAGCCATGCTTACTTCCAAGAAGCCTTCTTCATAGTCACTGAGAAAATCCTAACATTTGAGTATGGCCAACCCCACCTTCACGACATCCCAGAACATCAAATTCTGCCAGTTATCATTCTGCATAGTAAATGAGCTGATACATTTGACAGTCCTGTTATTCACTGTCACACTACTGTGTGTGTAGCCACTCTCAGTAATTCACCAAAAGCAGAACTGTACTTGAGGGCTGCTCATAAGCAGTGGTGGCTCGTGACCTTTTTGACAGGTGAGGCACAAAACACAAAATAGTTATTTTCACTCTGCTGACTGTAAAACTGAACAGCTATTAAAAGCTTACTTACAGCTGGAGCTGCCACAGCCTGGTCCAGCATGGGAGGCAGAGTACGAGGTGGGCCTGGGACTCAGCAGTGGCTCCTCATACCTACGCAGGGGGCTTGCCCTGTAGGGGGGAGAGAGGAGAGATGTAGGTTGCAGGACCCATCTCTGCCCCCTGCAAACCTCCTGCAGCCCTAGCTTAACTGCTACAATCTTGCTGTGCCTCACCAAGCAGTGATTACCATAGGAACATCTTTATAAAATAACTCCTGGGTGTGGTAAGTTGCCATGGTAACAAAGCAGCTTCTTGAGGCACTATTAGTTATACCAAGCTTTGTGCCTCACCCAGCACTCCGTTTTCTCACCTTTCTAGTGCTGCATTTTGCTACTAGAGAAAGAAAATTGTGTCATTTAAATCAAATCACAGTTTGTCTTTAAATCTGTATATATTTACCAATTAAATAAAAAAGACTATGCAAAATGTATTTTGTAGCTTTTAGGAATTCTTGGTTAGGCTATGCCTGACTTGCCTGGGCTCACAAGCCACCCCTGCACATAAGGTCAAAGATTTCTTTGTTGCTCCACTTCCTGAAGATGATGCATTAGAATCAGCTGAATGAAAAATAGCTGACTAACATAAAGATGGCTGACTGATGGGTAGCTCTGCATCTGACATAAATATTGCAAAAGAGATTTGGTCCACTGAATTGAATACAGCCTTGAAATTGACATACTTATCTTTACATTTGTACTTATTGTCAATAAATCCTGATTCCTAACCATTCAGATATTTGAATTTCAATCTGGAGCACTCAGTGACAAAATCGAATAAATTATATAGGTATCTGTATATAAAGTGATAAATATGTGAGAATCAAAGTTCGATTGTGTTCCTGTACAATGAATGGTTTATGATTTTGAGGAAAAAAATGAAGAATTTATATTTCTGAAGACAAGTACTCTTTATTCTGCAGTTTGTGCTGCTCATTAGGTGATATAGCCAGCTGCCTAGTCATCATTATGAAACATGTCCCACAAGAAGAGAAAAGTCACAGGCAACATACCATGAAGTTTGCCTCAGGCAGTGCAAATGCTAACTCTGACATTAATGTCACCTTGTATGAAATGTCCAGTCTGAAGATAATTCTTAATGGAATTAGCTTACCAGAATCATGTAGTTTCTAGGAAACAAAAAGTAATGCATGTCCAGAACAGCAGTCTTCAAGTTTACCAAGACTCATAATTGTCAGTCCTTCATATAGCAGGAAACAATCCTTTCAAATAATATATCTGTACCCAGGATGCTAAATACGTACTGCTGCTTCATAATGTCTGATACATCCAAATATGACCTGAGCCACAAAATTCAGATCCAGATATGACACTCTAGCTAATTCAAGAGTATTAGAATTCCATTATAAAGAGCAGAAGTGCAGCCATAAAAAGAAAACAGGGGCAGTGAAGTAGGGAAATGAATGTGGGTCGGAGGGGTAGAGTCTTGGAATTCTCCCTGGGGAAAAAGACTGAAAGAGTAAATATAATATTATTTTAGAGTATTTTCAGCAATTAAGAGCACATTTTAGGGACTAAATTCAAGCTTTTTATATGGAATTATCTAAGGGTGAAATTCACCCCAATCCAGAGGGCGACAGAATGTACCCTTGCATTCACACCCTATACACTACTACAATAATCTTTGTCCAAGGTATGCCATGTAAGATACAAGTTGAAAACTCATAATTTGCTGATCAGTATTGTCCTGATAAAATAAGTGTGGCAACTGTATGTGAAATTACAAGATTCCACTGTATGGTGGCAGTAACGTGTTCCAGACTGAGGTTGGCACACAGGTCTGTCTCAAACAAAAGATTGTGTGCACTACTTAATTTAAGCAGTAAATAGAGCCATCAAGTAGGAAGGGAAACAAAGGAAGTGCAAACAGGTGGGAGAAAAGGAGCAGGGAACATCCTTCCCCATAGACTTTTTGTCTTCTGGTACTGAGTTGGAAGTATTTTTCAAGAGGGGGACTGAAACTATGAAAAGGAGGGACAAACACATCCCAAAGAACACCCCCCCCCCACTAATCACATTCACAGGACCTGAAGTGACAAAGGAAGCACTAGTTGGATTCTGGGAGAAGGGGTCCTGAGCGTAAAAGTGTCATCAGTAAAACTGCTGAAAGCATGTGGTGGGAAAACTTTGCTTAGAATTTACCACAGTTTGTTAAATTAGGCACCAGTTGCGTTTTATCTTTCTTGTAACCATTTCTGACTTGTATGCCTCATCACTTGTACTCACTTAAAACCTATCTTTTTGTAGTTAATAAACTTGTTTCATTGTTTTAACTAATCCAGTGTGTTTAAACTGAAGTATCTGGGAAACTCCATTTGGGGTGGCAAGTTGTACGCATATTATTTCTATTAAAGAAATAATAGACTTCATATAATTTGTCCAGGAGAGGGCTGGGCAGCACAGGACATACATTTGTGGAGGGAAATCTAAGACTGGATCATATAACCAACATGGGTGAGAACCAGAGTGTAACCTAAGTGTGGCCGGCAGACTGACGTTACACACAGACACTGAGGGTGTGGCATGCATGCTGGACAGCTGCTTGTGAATGGGCCCAGGTGGAACTCCTTCCACAAGGCATCGTAAGGCACCCAAGATTACAGGGCAGCAGTGACACAGCTACTTATTAGTCTAGATCAGGGATTGGCAACCTTTGGCTCGACAGGGTAAGCACCCTAGCGGGTCGGGCCTGTTTGTTTACCTGCTGCTTCCACAGGTTAGGCTGATTGAAGCTCCCACTGACCGCGGCTCACCGTTCCAGGCCAATGAGGGGCGGCAGGAAGCGGCGGCCAGCACATCTCTCAGACCGTGCCACTTCCCGCAACCCTCATTGGCCAGTGGGAGCTGCGATCAGCTGAACCTATGAACCCTTGGTGAGCCATGTGCCAAAGGTTGCCGAGCCTTGGTCTAGATTGTACCCTGATATGTCACAGCCGGTACAAAGCCTATTCACTGCTTAAATTTTATTTAATCTTTATTTTAGTGGATACATAGACCTTGTATCTTGCACTGGAGTGAATTTCAGCCAGGTAGAATAACTTGCCAATGGTAGGCTAAACTCTATCAGGAAAAAAAAATATGTACCCTAATCATTTTATCCCAAACATGCTTATGTATTTCTTACCAGCCTCACCTGAAATACAGGCAATAAGCCACCATGCGTTATGTATTAGACTGAATTGGTGCTTGCTTTGAGTGTATTGTTCAGCCTCATGCCTTCCATCACCCTAGAAATGCACTAGTAATGCACATCCTAAAATGCCTTGCAGTTATAGCCTTTTCATTTAAAATTAATTTAAAACCAAAACATTTATTAAATTTTCTTATGACAGAGTGGGAGGATGATGATTATACAGTATATCACCCCAAAAGTAACATCTAGTAGAAAGATTCTAGAAACTATTAGGTAAAAAGGTAGCACCATTTAAATGATATTTGGAGTGAATTCATTGTCACACTAGATTTTTAAAAATCACTCTTATTTTTCATACGTTCCCTGTACTCAGAGATTACATTCTCCTTCCCCCTTTTCCCCGGGAGCCTGACTGTCTTTTCTGTAGCAGCTCATGGTTCAACAATTCTCATTTTCTATTGGCTACCCTAAATTAGACTCCTAATTTAGTTTTTCAATAGAAAGTGAAACCTGAAAGTGGGTTTTCATCCATAAACTGCTGCAGAAAGCACCGCCCATTCAGTGTTCAACATAAAAAAAGTGCAAAGATAATGCGACATTCAAGCTTTATTCCTTCCTCCACAGATGCTGTTCTCTCTCATCAAGCACTTCCTGAAAAGTAGAGTTCTTTAGACACAATCATACTATCATATCCCCTAGCGGGAAGCTGTTTATCGCAACACTGATGTCTCTCAGAGGACAAGGCTAGTTTACAATTGCCATATCTTCTCCTCCTGCCCCCTCCAGTTGCTACTCCCTTGCACTTCTTCTCTTCCTCTCTCATTTTCCTTAAGTGCTTACACAGAATTGGGAGTTTAAAAAGCAGTTCCTGTTTAATCTTCTTAAGCTAAACTTCCTTTACAAGGAATAGTGGTTTCCTTTTGATGGCTGTAATATTAATAATCAAGGTGCTGCCTGTCTTTCTATAGGTCTTCATTATTTTCATTCATTTAAATTGAAAATAATAATAAAGTCCTACTGTTATTTCCCCCTGTCCTAAGAAACACCCATTTCTGCCTCTCTTCTCTCATCTTCATGAACCCCCTTCTCAGCCTTAGTTCCTGAGGAAACCAACTATGGATATGTCTTCACTACAAAATTAGGTCGATTTAATAGAAGTCAATTTTTTAGAAATCTACTTGATACTGTTGTTTGTGTGTGTCCCCACTAAGAACATTAAGTCAGTGGTGTGCATCCACAGTGCCGAGGCTAGCGTCGACTTTCAGAGCATTGCACTGTGGTAGCTATTCCACAATTCCTGCAGTCTCTGCACCCCATTGGAATTCTGGGTTGCGCTCCCAATGCCTGATGGGGCAAAAACATTGTTATGGTGGTTCTGGGTACATGTCATCAGGCCCCCCTCTTCCTCCATGAAAGCAACGGCAAAAAATAATTTCTCACTTTTTTTCCTGGGTTACCTGTGCAGACGACATACCACGGCAATCATTGAGCCTGCTCTGCTCACTGTCGCCATACATCTCCTGCATGCTACTGACAGACACGGTACTGCAGTGCTACACAGCAGCAGCTCCTTGCTGTTGCAAGTTGACTAAGACGGTTAGCAGTCATACTGTACCATCTGCTGCTGTCTCCTGGTTGTTCCTGGCCTCTCTCCTTTAAGTTTTGTCTAATGGAGATTCAGTCCTGTCTGGAATCTCAGGCAAGCCTACTTAAGAACCAGAGAGGCCAATGGCCACTCCGGGTCAGAGCCCCAGATGTCCCGCAGAAATGAGGAGCTGCATGCCATTCTAGGGGGTGCCTAGTCATTCTTGCTTCACATTCATGCATTCTTTATGAATTCATCACACAAATAGGGGGATAACTGCCAAGATAGCCTGGGATGGGTGGGGGAGGAGGGAAGCACTGTGTGGATGGGGGAGGAGGGAAGGACAAGGCCACACTGTACTTTAAAACTTATTCAGTGACAGCTTTCTGTTACTTGGGCAGTCCTCTGGGGTGGAGTGGTTGGTGGTCAAAGGCCCCCCCAACTGCGTTCTTTGGCATCTGGGTGAGGAGGCAATGGAACTTGGGGAGGAGGGTGGTTGGTCACACAGGGGCTGCAGCGATGGTCTGTGTTCCTCCTGCTGCCTGTCCTGCTCAACAATACGCCGGAGAATACAAGTTTGATCCTCGAGTAGCCTGAGCATTTCTTCATGCCTCCTTTCATCACGCTGACGTGACATCTCCTCTTGCTGGTCCCTTCTGTCCTCGCTTTCATTTTGTGCTTTCCTGCACTCTGACATTGTCTGCCTCCACGCAGTCTACTGGGCTCTTTCAGTGTGGGAGGACTGCATGAGCTTAGAGAACATGTCATCACAAATGCATTTTTTTCACCTTCTAATCTTCGCTAGCCTCTGGGATGGAGACCATACAGTGAGCATTGAAACATTTGCAGCTGTGGGAGGGAAAAAAAAAGGAGAGTAGTATTTAAAAAGACATTTTAGAGAACAATAGGTACACTCTTCCATGATGAACCAAGCTGTTAACATTACACAGCATGTGTGCTTTCTTTACAAGGTCACATTTTGACTCTTACATTGAGGGCCTGCCAGTTTGGTGTGAGAGATCACACACGCAGAGCCAGTGGGCAACAGAATTTGGGCTGCAGGCAGACATGGTAAGCCACAATCTTTTGGCTTCTTTAACCTTCATAACATTTTGGAATGGTTTCAAACTGCAGTGCCCTCATGTCCCATACCAAACACCCGTTGGGTTGGCCATTTAAAAGGAAGGGCTGAGCTTTTCGGGTTAACGTGCAGCACAAATCCAACTAAAGCCCTCCACCCCACCCTATTCTCTGGGATGATTACTTTACCCCTCCCCCCCACCGTGTGATGCACAGTGGGGATGATTTCTGTTCAGCCACAGGCAAATAGCGCAGCAGGAACAGCCACCTCCGAATGTCCCCTTAATAAAATTCTCCTATTTCAACCAGTTGACCTTGAATGATATCACTCTCCTGAGGATATCACAGAGAGATAAAGAACGGATGTTGCTTGAATGCCAGCAAACACTGGGACCATACACTGCCAGGCTTTAGTTATGCAATGACTCCACACTACGTGCTACTGGCCTGGTGTGGTAAAGTGTCCTCCCATGGTGAATGGAATAAGGTTGCCCTCCCCAGAAACCTTTTGCAAAGGCTTTGGGAGTACATCCAGGAGAGCTTCATTGAGACGTCCCTGGAGGATTTCCACTCCATCCCCATACACGTTAACAGATATTTCCAGGAGCTGTACTGGCCATGAATGCATCCCAAGCCTTTAGGGCATATTAATCATTAAACACACTTGCTTTTGAACCATTTATTATATTTACAAAGGTACACTCACCAGAGGTGCCTTCGCTGCCTTCAAGATCCATGAGCCTGCTTTGGGTGGGTTGGGAGAATACTGGATCCAGGGTGATAAACAGTTTCTGGCTGTTGGGGAAAACATTTTCTCCGCTTCCTTGCTGTGTGCTAACTTCAATGTCCTCCTCCTCCTCGTCCCCTAAATCCGCATCTCTGCTACAGGAGAGTCCATTGATGGAGTCCACACACAGGGCTGGGTAGTTGTAGGGACTCCCTAGAATAGCATGCAGCTCATCATAGAAACAGCACGTTTGGGGCTCTGCCCTGGAACAGCCGTTTGCCCCTCTGTTTTTTCAGTAGGCTTGCCTCAGCTTCTTAAGTTTCATGCGGCACTGCTGAGGGTACCTTTTATATCCTCTGTTCTTCATGCCCTTGGAGATTTTTTCAAATATTCCAGCATTTTGTCTTTTGGAATGGAGTTTGGATAGCATGGATTCATCTCCCCATACAGTGATCAGATCCAGTACCTCCCGTTCGGCCCATGTTGGAGATCTTCTGCGATTCTGAGACTCCATGGTCTCCTCTTCTGATGAGCTCTGCATGGTCACCTGTGCTGATCAGCTCGCGACGCTGGGCAAACAGGAAATAAAATTCAAAAGTTCACAGGGCTTTTCCTGTCTACCTGGCCAGTGTATCAGAGTTGAGAGCGCTGCCCAGAGCAGTCTCAATGGAGCACTCTGGGATAGCTCTTGGAGGCCAATACCGTCGAATTGCGTCCACAGTATTTGACCCAGCAAGGTCGATTTCAGCGCTAATCCCCTCGTCGGGGAGGAGTACCGAAATTGATTTTAAGAGCCCTTTAAGTTGACAAAAATGGCTTTGTTGTGTGGACGGGTGCAGGGTTAAATAGATCTAACGCTGCTAAATTCGACCAACACTTGTGGTGTAGACCAGGGCTATGTAGCCCTGCCTCCCTATAGCTAACTTTCAGGAGCTCTCTTAGCCCTCCCCTGTTGCCTTTAGTTCAGCTCACATCTCCCTGATACACCTTGCCCCAAATCTCTGCTACCTTAACCAACTTGGCCACTAGAAACCCTCTACCCACCACCCATGCCTCCTTTTCACTTCATTTCTGTCTCCTTCCCTCAGTAGCCACTCTCCAGCACTAAATCTCTATTCCCTTCTCCTAGTGTCAGTTCTCAGGAGCTCCCCAAGTCTGCCCCACATTATCACCCTCAGATTCAAGTCAGCCTCTGATTCCAAAATGTCTCCTCCTCCTCTCCCCCCACCCTCAACCTCAGGAAACCCTCCACACTCAAATTCTTTCCCTCCTGGCCTTGGCTACCAAGAGACGCAAAACACCAAATTTCTCTTCCTGATCTTTATGCCCTGCCTCACATCCTGACCTGCCTCCTCTGCTGTGCTGGTATGCAGGGAGCATCTTGGGCTGCTGCTGCCTGCTTGGTGGAGGGAGGAATCAAAGTTATTACTTCTGGTCTCTTGCTGCCTCACGGGCTGAAAGGAATCCTGGAGCCTAGCTAACCATGCTGGGCTCTGTTCTGAGCTGAGGCAACTGCTTTTTCTGTTCAGCACCTGCACATCTATAAATTACAATGACAACATGGCAGAATAGGACAAGAGCAGCTGCTGGAGATAGGGCTGCAAGCAGCCAGGGACAAAATTGGGCCACCCAAACAGAATTATGGGAACCATTACCAGGGGTGGAGAAGCTAGAAAGTATATATCCATCCTCATCCTCCCTGCTATGGCATCTGTGATAAAGATACCATAATTTTGAAACTCATATCTCCTGGAATATTTTGAGTCTAATTAATCTGTAATAGATCTGTATTACAGAAACTACATATACAGCCAATATAAAAATGATGATGAAACCCAATTAAAATTCAAACTAGTAGTTACATTTATTTAATGAGGAAAAAATTGAGATGGCAACTTCCTTTCAAGGATGAGGGGGCCTGCTGGCCACGCTGACTTGTGATGACTGAGCAAATAAAAGAATAAGCATCTCTTTGTGCTGCTATTTAGATGTTAGGTCTGTTGTGTCTGCCAACAGGAGGTGAAACACTGAGCTGACTTAACCAATTATTGCAGTCCTTCATTGTGGCTGAACTTGCTGTGAGTGTGACAATGACACCATCGCAGATGAGACTCAAACTGGGACCCACACAGATGGCAGGAGGCGAGTCCACACAATGAGGTAAAAGATTTCTGACAGCAGAGTAGAACTAGTAGGAGTTCCAGTAAGCTGTTCTCAGCACAAAGTCACTGTTTCACACAAGAGTTATCATAGCTGGAGCTTTTAATGAGCCTTTTATCGCAAGTTGGCTCAAGCCAGCTGATTCTTTTTACTTTTAGACTATAAGCGAAAAAGAAAAAAATGCTACTTTGTTGGAAAATATAGGCCCATGTGCATCCCTCCTTCCTGTAAATTTTAAAAACACCACACACACCCTCACACGGGATGTGGGGTAAAACTTAATGGAAGAATTTCACAAATCTAATGGAATCAGAGTCCAAACATTTTGTTCTTCCCTCCCATTCTGTGCAACCAGTGAGGCTGAAGTTCTTACTCATGCAAACTTTGATCCACTAAGCCTTTTTTTGATTGGTGAATCACTCCATGATTTATAGCATTACATATGGAATAGGTAGCTCCAGTCATATGACAACAAACCACAATAGGAAGAGACTCTAGTGCTTCTCAATTAAAAATGCTAAATTAAAGTCATGCATTCATTTTCTAGTGTAGTCATTTGAACATGTCTGAGGATTTTACCTATTAAACTACACATAAGCGAAAAAAACACATTACATACCCTAAAACATGCTCTACTAACACAACTTGATTTTCTCCTGTCTAGGTTGCAGGAAGTTTGGTTCCAAAATGAGCAGATTGTCCCCATATTAGTTTTCAGATCTTACTGTATAGCAAAACAATCTTCATGCATGCACAAATGGCTACTTAGCTTATGAGTTGGATAGACAATTTAGACTATGGCTACACTACACAGCTTTTAGCAACATGGCTGTGCTAAAAGGTGCACAGTGTAGCTGCTGTCTGTCGGCAGGAGAGAGCTCTCCTGCTGACAAAAAACTTCTACCCCTCACTAGTGGCATCGGCTTTGTCGGCAGGAGAGGGCTCCTACCGACAAAGCGCTGTTCGCATCAGCACTTTTTGTCAGTAAAACTTTTGTCGTTTGAGGGTTTGGTTTTTTTAACAACTCTGAATGATAAAAGTTCTGCTGATGAAGTGCCAGCGTAGAAAAAGCCTTAGATGCTTCCCCAAACAAACATAAATGAGCAGAGAGATTATCTCCTCCAGTCATACCCAAAACAAAGGACCAAAAACCCAGAAGCAGGATGGACAAATGTGCCAAGATGTCGGGGCACAGCACAATTAGATGCAGGATTGTCCTTAAAAAGAAGGAGATACAGAAATCCCAGGAGTTTCTCAACCTATCATCAAGTAAACCCTCCAGCTGAACAGACATTAAAGACGATAATCTGAAATGTCCCCAAATAGCCTCCATGTAGCACTGTATAAAGGAGTAAATGGGAATCACCTCATGCTGAAAACATTACACAAATAGAAGAAATGTTTTAAAAATGCAAGTGATTTTATTCCAAACATTTTAACTGCGAGAGATGAGGTAGGTGAGATGATACCTGGTGGTGGACCACCAGCTGTTGGTAGAAGGTACAAGCTTTTGAGCTACAGGAAACTTTTCACGTCTGGGGAAGGAAGCAGAGTGAGCTCAAAATATTATCTTACCTAGCTTGTCTTATGTCCTGGGACAAACAATGTAAAAATAAAATAATAATTCTCCCTTTTAAGGAGGGTATTGCTGCAGATGGGGGATGGAGTCTGACCCTTCCCCACTTCTCCAACTGCACTTGACTAGGTGAAATTTTATGAAAGGTGTTTCACTGCTTTTCTCGCTTTTATACATGCACTCTTTCACTGGTGGCCGGCACTTGATTCTGCCAAAGAGGAAAATAGGAGGAAGGAAAGAAAGCATCCCTGCCTGCAATGTACCTCTTTTTAAGTTAAGGGAGGCCAGGTTATATTTTGACTCCAAAATGAGCTTCAGAGTTATCATTATAGCACTGTAAGCAATAGTGTAAATTCTTTCTCTGTCTGAAATTAAAAAGAACTAATTTGCTTGGTCAAAAGCCTTCACACTATCAGTTAATGAAACAACATTTTGTTCTGATTATCCGTTCTGGTGTTTTTTATTTAAATAATATTCAAAAGCCTCCTAACTAGAGAAATGGCTGGCACATAAGAGGTGATCTGACAGGCCTCTCCACCTCCTAAGCGCTGGGAGAGTTCAAACAGTGTATCTGAATTTCATGCCTCAGGTCCATTTCCACTTGTAACACTGGCTGAAGTAATTGTGTCTGAGATGAAGCTGTCTGCTCTACAGGGTCCCCATTAATGGCTTCAGTATTTTTGTAATTCTAATAACCTTTTCAAATCCTTGTTTAATTAGGAGATTGGCCTGTAGGCCAGCCTGGCCTTTGTACCCATGAAACTTGTTCTTCTCTCTGCCCCTTGATTTTTAGTATCCCTTAAATCTCAGTGCTTATGATTTTAGCTTCCTTGATTCAAAAATAGGTTGGTCTGTTAAGTGTAAATCGGATTGAAAGTTTGTCATTGTGAATTTTCTTAATTAAAACGTTAAGTCCTGCTTCCTCTACAGTCATCTTTGTCTGATCCATAGGGCTTACAAAAAGTATAGCCCAGAGTCCCACAGTTTTCAGCTCCATCTGATTTACAGGAGGAGGAAGGTTGCCATCCCTGTGAGGCCATCAGAAGTTCCCTTATAGCTGACTGCCAGCCGCTTTCAGGAGAGCTGATTCTCTAGCCAAGCTACTCAGGTGGCATCTGGCTGAAAGGGGGCAGCTCAGCTGTGTAACTGGCTTAGCTGCAGACTGCTGGCACATGGAGAATGAAACTAGCTCATGTGGCTGCTACTGTCATATAAATAAATAAAATAATAATAATAATAATAATACAAACTTCAGAGAGTGAGGAAATTATTGTAGCTTACAAGTTACTAGGCTGTTTATTAACACTTTTCCTCTGATCTCTCTTAGCATATCAAATGATATTCAAAATGTAGGTCTTAAAAGGGTGTGTTTTGTGGTTTGATGAGCTTTCCATGTTTCTTTGGCTAAAAGCTCATGCCTAATCTATCACTGCAACCAAGAGTGGCTGCTTAAGTTCTTTTGTACATGCCATCATTACAAATAAAAGTCTTCATTCTGATGTTGGTCCCCTTTATTGCAAATATAAATAAAATCTGACAAAACTGTAAGTAAATCCTTTCGTGCTAGGGGTTGATAGAATAGGGCAAAAATTAACAGCATGCATGTAGAATCTCATTAAGCAGCTTCACTGAAATAAAAGGAATTGGCATCAGAGCCCATGAAGTATTTCATTGCTTTGTCTTTTCAGTCATTTAGCCCAGTCTGCTAATACTGCAGAGCCATGTTCTCCTTCTGCAGGAGCTATGTTAGTCTACCCAGTCAACAAAAAGGTCAATGGGGAGGGGAAATGCATCAGCTGTAGTGGCATAATATTCTGAACTGTTTTTCCTGATGCATAGCAGTGCCCCCCAGAGACCACAAGGACAAGCTGGGGAAGACTCACTTAGAAAGGGCATTGAGGTTTCATAAAAACCATTAAGAGAAGTGCATGAAGCATTGCTTATAACCCGATTGTTTTTCACAGAATAAGCAAACACAATTGTTCCAAGACGCCTTGCAATGCATTGGCTCCATTAAGAATACTTCAGTTTCTAATTTTAACAGCACAGAATGTCCTAAAGGCAGGTAGAGAAGATAATCAAATGAAATGGAGGATTTAAAAAGGGCAGAAGAAGCACACAATCATTCCCCTGCTTGAGGAGTGCTACATTAAATGTGCAGAAGCCTTTATGGCTCCATGATTCCTGCCAAGATGTCAGCTTTGCAGAAGTACAAATACTCCTGCCTGTCCCTCTGGGCAAAAGACAAGGTGATTTTGATTCTAAATTAATAATTGATTGACACTAAGCATGGCTAATCACCACATTTTTCTGTATTTGATTCATAAAGTGCAAGATCAATGAGCCGTTCAATACGTTTTATGATCTCTTTCATGGCAGTGATGCTGTTGACACAAAGAGGAATGTCATCTCTTAAACTTGTCTAACCTGAATTGCTTTTGGTCTATATCAATTCCATATGTCCATTTCTCTCATATATCAGTCCACAATTAATATTATATACAGGACAAACTACATTTCTTTGTAATAATTATTTATGCTTGCAGACAGCAGACTGGCTCGGTAATATAAATCCTATTTATTTTTAATGAAGAAGGAGAGTAATATATATATATATATATATAGAGAGAGAGAGAGAGAGAGATAAAGATTGCATTCCCACATACACATTGAATGGTGCCACAGTAACGTCTGTGAAAGAGAAAGTAGTTGTAACTGGGACAGGGGGTGCACAAGCACTATTCTGTATTACTGTGCCCTCTCCTTCTTCTTGCACCTCAGCTTAATTCTTCTGGGAAGCACTGGCCAGACTTATGTCTCTTCAGGATTTTTCAAAAAGCACTTCCCAGAGTTAAAGCTCTGGGCTATTGTATGTAAAACTTGGATAAATGGATGTTAATAATTCACAGTCAATTTCAAAGAGCGCACCATACACTTTCTTAGCAAAACAAAGATTTAATGTACACAAAACCCCTTTTAATTAGACAAATATTGTAAATAGTATTTGTAATACTATGAATAATTGTTAAACAAAAGTTAACAAACTGTAAATCTGGGTTTTTATATAGGTTTTCCCCCTTTTGTTTCAGTTATATTCAATCTAATGTTTCAATATGTTAAGAAAAATGTAAAGAATTGTGTTAGTCAACTACATATTAAATAATCTGCCATACATACACCAACCTCTTTGTGATGGATTACCCTTTCCCCAGTTGCTCTTTTCTACCCAGGTGGTTGAATTGCATTTTTGCCGTTTCTGCTATGATTATGAGTAAAATTCACCTATGAAAACTTTAATTGGAACTAAGCGATTCAGGTACTTAGAGTACACACGCCACACCTAATCTAAAAGGCTCATTTTGAGAAACTTACCCAAATCATTCCAAAAAATAAGATGTTTAAACAGATGGGGTTTTCCACATCTGGGGTTGCTAGAAAAGAAAAATAGAAAAATTAATATAAACATTCTCCCAAGAATCCTCTATCTGTGCAAGTACCTTCCACTATTAATCCTTATGAATGAGATAGAATTAATGGATAAACATATCTCCACATTCATATGGAATAGTAATGACGATAAAATAGAATAGAAAGCATTACAGCTCTTGAATCCTGGAGGGCTAACCTGGCCACATTTATGCTTAGGCTGCCCCACTAGGCAAACCAATTAGAAATTATGCTGAATCAGGTCAGAGATGAAGAAACGATCTAATGGTTGCAGAGTGAATAAGGTGATGCACTCAATATTGTAGGGGTCGCAGTTACCCCACATAAATATACAAGGCAGGTAAAGTTGAATGGGGTAGAAACCATGGCACTCGTAGACTCAGGGAGTGCTATCACCCTGATTTCGGGTAAATTCGTGAAGCGCAGCCCGTTAATGCAGGCCAAGCATACGGCGGTAACCTGTGCCCATGGGACTGTTAGCTACTACCCCATCATACCAGTAAAAATTGAAATTCAGGGAAAAGTCACCGGAGTGAAAGCAGGGGTAGTCCCAAACCTCCCATACCCTGTGCTCATAGGCAGAGATTTCCCCGGGTTTGGAAACTTACTCCCACTGGAGGAATTAGAGGGAGAGGAGCTGCCCAAACTTCAGGAGGTTTCCACAGCGAATGTCACCTCCCATTTTTCGTGGAAATGTCCCAGGAGCTATTCCCTGTCCCAGGGAAAAGCAAGAAGACCAAAAGAGAAAGAAGGGCAGCCAAGGCCTTGGGTACCCGAATCTGACACAAGGACAGAGGGTCACCTGTGTAGGCAGACGTACACAGGGAACTGAAGGGGAGGGCCCTGAGACAGAGGAGGGGTCAGAGACCACTTCCAACCCCAACTCACGGAGCCAGCCTAGAGGGCAGAGACAGATCCCTCAGAGTTCAGGCTGTTAAGCCTAGAGAGAGAGAAACTTTTGGATGGGACCAGGTGGAAGACCCAAGGTACGAGAACGCCAGGAAGGAGGTGGCTGAGATAGATGGGGTACCCATAGAGGGAAAGGACTGGGGGCCAGGGCCTTATTTTGTGATCAAGAGAAATCTCCTATACCAGGTCATGCAAATGCAGGAGCAAGAGGTGCACCAGCTCCTAGTCCCCCAGAAACACCAGAAGGCAATATTAAGCCTTGCTCACAGTCACCTTTTTGGAGGACACTTGGGAGTGGAGAAAACCCAGGCGCAAATCTTACGCAGGTTCTTCTGGCCAGGGTTACATGAAGACGTCTGGTGGTACTGTGCCTCTTGCCCCGAATGTCAGCTGCACAGCCCTCGTCCATGTCCCTGCCTGCAGGTATATGGGATCTTGGGGAGCAATTACCACACAGGTGGGGTGCAAAATAAACTTTATTAAGAAAATGCAAAAAACAGGGAAAATTCAATAGTGAGGGGTATGGGGTTTGTTAAGGTAGACAATTGGGGAGGGGTTTCTTTTAGCCAAATAGTATAGGGGTTCAATAGTGGGGTACAATACAGTGGGGTACAAACCAGCTGGTAAACTAATTAACACTTGAAGTAAAAAATGTAACAGGTAGCTAACAATTTCTAAGTAAATGGTGTGTCACAGCACATATAGTCAACTAACAGTTATGGTAAATTGTCACAGATGTAAAATGTAAAATGGAGGTTGTTAGAGAGAGAAAAAAAAAGGGTAACAATGGGGTTTTATGCTAGACTTCAGTAAAAGACAATTGAGGTTGGCAGCGGAAGTACAGAACTTCCACATTTATACCAGAAACAGCAAAAACTTATCTAGATCTAACTAACCAAAGACTACACAAATTAGCAAGTAAAGAACAACAACGGCAACAAATAATTCTAAAACCCTAAACTTACAGAGCACAATACAAACCAGCTTTAAACCTAATAACCACAAGCCTATGCAAAAGAATAACAACTTATCTAGACTAAGAACCGGATTCTAACAGGTGCAACCTTAGCAGATCAGTGGGGGCCGGGGGGGGTGGGGGCTGCAAGCTGCAGACACAGTCCAGGGAAGGCACAGCTTTAGCAGCAGCACAGGCTATTTTTAGCGCCAAAAGGTTGTCGGGAGTTAAGAGCAGTTTTAAAGACACAGACCAAGGTTTAGCTTGAGTCTACGTGCTGGGAACAGAGCAGCAGCTAAAAGAACTAAAAAGAAAAGTATAGAGAGTTTCACAGAGGGGACTCTTAACCAGCCCCAAAGAAAGCAGCCAGAGTAAAAGCACAAGATCATAGACAGGCTAGGACGGTCCAATAGATCAGGAGATCTCTCAGCGGCAAGCAATTTGTTCTTCCGTGGGGCGGGGGGTTAAAAACGGGGTACGCCTCAACGAATGAAAACGAGAGCGGAGAAAGGACCCCCCAGAACCCTGGCTGATCAGACCAGGCAGCAATGCAGGAAACCTTTCTTGAAAAAAAAACCTTCCCTAAATTCTTGTTATAAAAAAATGGGTCTAGTTTTTAAAGGCAAACTCAGGCAGTTTCTTGCTAGTTTACTTTTGATGCTCCCTGCTGTCACAGGGGAGAGAGGGGCAGGACAAACGTAGTGAGCACAAGAGACATGCCTGGGCAGAGTCCTGTGCAGTAGGGTGACTCAAAAAGCACATGAGGCCTATACTCATCCAAGATCTTAAAACACAATAGGTCTTGGCAGCTCTGGACATGCCTACCCGACCACCAACCAGGTTACACAAGGTGATACAAGGAATAACCCTGACAGGGCATGGTCCACTTAGCACAAGTGGCCATGCCCTTTGAGAAGGGCAGTGGCCCTCGTAAACAACTTAACAGCCAGGGAAGGGGCGGCCACAGGAGGAGAACAAAATGGAGTATGGGGACAGCTGTAAGAGACAAAATGGAATAGGGGGATAGCTGTAACAGACAGTCCACATCTAAGAGCTCCTCTGGTATCCCTGCTGATCATCAAAGTCCCGTTCGAGCAGATCGCCATGGATCTTGTGGGGCCGCTAGAGAAAATGACCCAAGGCCACCAGTACGTGCTTGTCATCCTAGACTATGCAACCAGGTACCCAGAAGCTGTCCCCTTAAGAAATACAGCTTCCAAGAGCATTGCCAAAGAACTAGTGGCAATCTTTGCCTGGGTAGCGCTACCAAAAGAAATCCTCACAGGCCAGGGAACATCATTCATGTCCAAGTCGATGAAGGATTTGTGTTCCCTGCTCCATGTCCAGACACTGCGGACCTCGGTTTACCATCCACAAACCGATGTTCTGGTGGAACGATTTAACCGAGCCCTCAAGGCCATAATAAGAAAGATGGTAAGTAAGGATGGGAAAGATTGGGACAATCTACTACCGTACCTCATGTTCGCCATCCATGAGGTCCCCCAAGCTTCCACCGGATTCTCCCCCTTTGACCTATTGTATGGACGCAACCCCTGAGGCATTCTGGACATAGCCAAGGAAATTTGGGAGGAGGAACCCAGTGAGGGGAAGAACGTAATAGAACATGTACTACAGATGAGGAATCGGATAGTCCGGGTCACTCCCATAGTGAGGGAACACCTAGAGAAGGCCCAAGAGGCCCAGAGAACCTACTACGACCGCCAAGCCAAGCTTCGTCAGTTTCAAACTGGTGACCGAGTAATGGTACTGGTACTCATGGCCGAAAGTAAGCTGTTGGCCCAGTGGCAAGGGCCCTATGAAATAGTTGAACCGGTAGGGAAAGTAAATTACAAGGTGCGACAACCAGAACGTCGAAAAGTAGAGGAGATAAATCATGTCAACCTTCTGAAACCATGGCATGCACGAGAGGCATGCACAGTGATTCGAGAAGAGCTGCACCCAGGGAACAAAAATCCTGAACAGGTGAGGGAGTCTCCTGATCTAACGACAGCTCAGAAGAAAGAGGTAACTGAGATGATTGCCCAATATCAAGATGTATTCTCGACAAGCCAGGTCGCACAACTGGGACATATCACCACATCATCACAAACCCTGGGGCCAGAGTAACTACGAGGCCCTACCGGGTGCCAGCAGCCAAAAGGGAGGAAATAAAAGCAGAAGTCAGGAAAATGCTGGAGATGGGGGTCATCGAAGAATCCCACAATCAGTGGTCCAGCCCAATAGTGTTGGTGCCCAAACCTGATGGCATCACAAGGTTCTGCAACGACTTCTGTCGACTAAATGAAATATCCCAGTTTGATGCCTACGCTACCCTGCATAGACGAACTAGTGGACCGTCTGGGGAATGCCCGGTACTTGATGACCTTAGACTTGACAAAGGGGTACTGGCAGATTCCCCTAACTGAAGATGCAAAGGAAAAGACGGCATTTTCTACACCAGAAGGTCTCTTCCAATATACGGTCCTTCCTTTTGGACTACATGGGGCTCAGCTACCTTTCAGCGCCTCATGGACAAGTTATTACGTCTCCATACCAGTTATGCTGCAGCCTACTGGATGACGTGGTGATTTATACCTCAGACTGGGAGACCCACTTGGAAAAAGTGGGGGTGGTCCTTGATACCTTCTGGCAAGCTGGCCTTATGGCGAACCCTATTAAGTGCACTGTAAGGTTCACGGAGGCCAAATATCTTGGCTACGTGGTAGGAAAAGGTCTGGTAAAACCCCAGCTGAATAAGTTAGAGGCCATCCAAAATTGGCCTCGGACGAGTCATAAGAAGCAGGTCCGAGCATTTCTAGGGGTGGTGGGGTATTACCAGCATTTCATCCCCCATTTTGCTACAAGGGCAAGTCCCCTAATGGACTTAGTGAAGGCCCGTGGTCCTGATCCAGTCAGATGGTCCGATGCAGCAGAGAGGGGATTCGCGGACTTACGGACTGCCCTCTGCAGTAACCCCATATTGATAGCCCCAGATTTCAACAAGGACTTTATCCTACAGACAGATGCATCTGAGGTAGGGTTAGGGGCCGTCCTTTCGCAGATGGTTGGGGAGGAGAAACACCCAGTCATCCACCTCAGTAGGAAACTCCTTCCAAGGGAACAAAAATATGCAGTAGTAGAGAGACTGTGCCTCGCTGTAAAATGGGCCATGGAAACACTGCAATACTACCTGCTGGGGCACAGATTTATCCTTGTGACTGAACATGCCCCTCTTCAATGGATGCAACGGAACAAGGAAAAGAACCCAAGGGTAACCAGGTGGTTCTTATCCCTCCAACCTTTCCAGTTCCGCATAGAACACAGAGCAGGGAGTCACCATGGCAATGCCGATGGCTTATCATGCATACACTGTCTGGCATCCCAAGCTGCCCAACCCCTTAGTGTTGAGCAGTGGGGAGGGATATGTGATAGAACTAAGCCAGTTGGGTACAGCAGAGTAGCGGAAGGCAGATATACTGGCCACTGGGTTAATAGTTTTCTGTTCCCCAACTGACCAGAGCCGGGGCTGCTCCAGGCTAATGAGAACACCTGACTCTAATTAACCTGCAAAGAGTCAGGTGAGGCCATTCAATTAATGTGACCACCTTACTCTAATTAAGACCCTGCTGATACTATAAAAAGGGCTCTCTTCAGTCAGACAGAGAGGAGCCAGGGAGCCAGAGGCGAGGAAGTGCGGCTGAAGGACTGGTTACTGAAGACGCCCTCAAACCATCGTTAAAGGAGCCCTAAGGTAAGGGTGAAGAAGGGAGAAGCAGGAGAGCTGTGGGGAAGTGGCCCAGGGAAATGTAGTAACTCTGGCAGTGAAAGGTTGGCTGCCAACAACTGCTACCATTAGGGTCCCTGGGCCGGAACCCGGAGTAGAGGGCGGGGCTGGGTTCCCCTCAACCCACCACTACAGGAACATCTCCTGGGAGGGGAAGTCAGGCCTCTCACCAACCTCCTTGCAGGCCTATGATGAAAAGGGCTCAGTTGACTGTAACCCTGGCCCTAGAGAGAGAAGGGCTACGTGGAGGGTCACAGTGAGCTACTGAGGCTAGCATAAACCGCCTAGAAGCACAGGACCCATGGGAGCAAGGTCAGAGCCCTTCCACAAAGGCAACAGTGAAATATGCACTTTTTTCTCCAGACGCTAACTAGCAGAAGATAGAGAGGTTTCTCTTAAATCTAACCATATCCACTTCATTATGTATTACACTAAAATGTATAAATTTTGCTGCACATGGAAATGAAATGCCCTTGTTGGTACATTGGTTCTTTTGATTTCTTTGTAAGATGAAGTCAATAGATTACAGATTGATGTTCAGTTTTATATCACCAAATATAGGACTACAATCAGTTCTTACTTTATGAGCTCAAGCAAGAAAGTTGCCAGGGTCACAGGATAATGTGCATGAACATAGTCAATACTGCTCGAGGTGGGGAGAGATAAGAAGAAATTGGAAAGGTCATAAAAACCTCACTACATTTGAAAAAGGATTCCAGTACATTTCTCCCATACCATCATAACTTTTCAGTTAAATAGCAAGGGAGGAGAAATAATTGCCCAAATTCTGTTATAATTTACAGCATTGTAAATCTGAAGTGCACTGATTGTAACAGTGTTACTCCAAATCAATACTGGTGAAAATGAAAACAAAATTTGCTTTACAGTTTCTAGTAACTCATGCAGCCATCGGTAGAAATTCAGTGCCATGGCAGAGAAATCTAAACAGTTAACATATTCTCCTGCTTCTGTGATGAGCCATTCGAAGTCTAAGCCCTACGGACTGTAGCACATCCTGGACTTTGATGAAAAGGTGCATGTAATAAAGGTGTGATACACAGGATGGAATGCTGGTTATCTTTATTTACTGGCCACTGTTATATGATTTATGACAAAGTTATACCGGGCCCACATCCACAAAGGGATTTAGGTGCTGAAGTCTTGAGTTTAGGCACCTATGTCCCAGCTTTAGGCTCCATTGTGATCCACAGAACCCCCTCAGCTGCTGCCTCTCCTTGTAGACATCTAAATTCACTTGGTACCTAAGTTATCAGAGTAAAAGTTCCCTAGGTACCTATTTTTCTGCTGCTTGGCAGGTGCACAGCTGCCTGACTCTCTAGGTAGCCTGTAAGGAGGCGCCCTGGCTCCCCGCCGCACCTGAGGGGGAAGAGCCAGAGCAGGCACCTCCGTGGACAGAGCCAGTACCGCCTGTTCCGCCCCCCAGAAGTCAAGGGGCGGGACAGGAAGTATAAAAGCCAGGGCCCAGAGCTCAGTTGAGCCCAGGACGCCGAAGAGTACAGATGTGGAGACCCGAGCTCCCGCTCGCCCAGCTTGCCTTGTGCTCACTATCCCGAGGAGCGCTGGCCGGACCTACCTCGGGCCAAGTATCCAGAGGAGCGCTGGCCGGACCTGCCCCGCACTGGGTATCCAGAGGACCCTCAGCCTGAACTACCCTGCGCCCGCTGGCCGGAGGAGCCACCAGAGCCTGCGTCCCCCCCGGTCTCCGAGGAACCTGTGGTCTGGGACCCGCCGGACTACGCCAACGGAGGGCAGGTACCAAGGGAGGGGGAAGTTGGAAGTAGCCCGGGGGCGGCTGACTACAGTCAGGCCGCAGAAGGCCCCGAGCCTATGGCCGTGTGTATCGGCCAGGATCCCCACTGACCACCCTGTCAGTGTGTTTTGGTTGGGAGCCCTACTGATCACCCTGTCAGTGTGTTTCGGTCCGGATCCCCACTGACCGCCTTAGCGGCCGCCGCTACCAGGGCCCCAGGCTGGAACGCAGAGGAGTGGGTGGGCCTGCGTTCCCCCTGCCACCCGTAACCGGCTGGCAGAATTCCCCCGTCACCCAAAACCCCTGAGCTGTGATACAGTTTGTTTGGTGCCCCGCCCTGCCTAAGGGCCAGGGCCTCTAGACTTTGCTTGCTCAGCCCCTGTGACCAGGAGCTGAGCCCGAACTGTTTGGTGCCCCGCCCTGCCTAAGAGCCAGGGCCCATAGATCTTGGTTGCTTGACCCTTCAGTACAGGACCGGCGTGGAACCGGTTCCGCTGCCTAGAAGGAGGTGCCCTGGCTCCCCGCCGCACCTGAGGGGGACGAGGCCCGAACCGACGGGCTTACAACATGGTACCAGAAGTGGGGACCTCCGCCTAGAATGTGGGCGCGAACCCTCAACGCCGGCGAGCGAGGGCCTACGGGTGAGGGAGTATCCCCCCCCAGTGATGGATGTCCCCCAACTCGCCGCCCTGCTGACCGAGAGCCAAGATCGGCAGCAAGCGGCCCACTTGCGGCAACAGGAGGAGCAGCAGGCTGCCCAGCTCCAACAGCAGCAGCAGCTCGTGGACCAGCTGGGGACTCAGCAACGCCAGCTGATCCAGGAGCTGATCAAACAACAACAAGAATTCCAGCTGCAATGCCTGCAGCACCTGATCGCAGGCCGAGCTACCCGCGACGGGGGCCCGTCGGGAGGCCCCGAAGGGACCCAAGAACCCCGCCCCGCCGATACGACTGACCAAGATGGGCCCCGGTGACGACCCCGAGGCCTTCTTGGTCACCTTTGAGCAGGTGGCAGCGGTCGCAGGCTGGAGCCCCGACCAGTGGGCTTCCATCCTGGCCCCCTACCTAACCAGGATGGCTCAGACAGTCTATCGGGCCCTGTCTGCCGAGGCCGCCTGCGATTATGCCCAAGTGAAGTCAGCTATCCTGGAAGCGCTTGATGTCAGCCCGGAGACGTTTCGGCAGTGGTTCAGAAGCATGACCTACCCCACCGCGGCCCGGCCCCGGATGGTGGCGCAAGAATTGCGCGAGACCTGTCGACGCTGGCTGCAGCCGGACCAGCGAACCTCTGAGGAAGTGGCAAAGCAGGTAGCCCTGGAGCAGTTTACCCACATCCTGCCCACGCAGGGAAGGGCCTGGGTCCTCCGGCTTCGGCCAACGACTCTGGCGGCTGCCGTCAGTCTGATGGAGGACTTCCTGGCAGCGGAGACCCCCGTGGGCCCCACTGGGTCCACAACCCCGCCCGGACTGGGACGCTGTCACTCCGAGAGGAAAGCCGTACCCGCCCGGGCCACGGCCCCAACGGCCCAGCCGACTCTGAGCCCAGTTCCTACAACCCGCGGAAGGTGGTGGAGCCCTCCTAAGGACTCCCCCAGGGCTGGGCCCTGTCCGGGATGGGGCGGTTTGGGGCCCTGTTTTTCCTGCAGCTGGACCGGACACCTGCAAAAGGACTGCCCCCAGATGGAGTATGAATATGGCCAGGTCTGCTCCGGGGAGGCTCGCGCCCGTCGCCGCCAACCCGCCAAGATTACGGCGCCCGTGGTGGTGGAGGGACGCTCGACTGTAGCCCTCCTCGACTCAGGATGTCGGCAGACTCTGATTTGTGACCGCTTAAGCTCCCAGGCAGGTACGCCCCTGGGGGTCATTCGCTTACAGTGTATCCATGGCGACGTGCGGCCCTACCCTAGTACACAGGTCCAATTGACGGTAGATGGGGTGACCCGCCAAATGGTCGTTGGCCTTGCCGCCAGGCTCGCCTACCCTGTGATCCTGGGCCGGGACTGGCCCGAATTCGCCGCCGTCCTCCGCCAGCATACCGGAGGTGGCCCAAGGCCCATCCCGACATTGGAAGGAGAGACCCCCGCGACGTCGGAGGACGACAAGGAGGCCCAGGAGATGGAGGGGGACCAGCCCGGCCCACCGCTCCAACCCGCCGGAAGGGAAGAAAGCTACACTACCACTCCGGGGGAAGGGTTAGGAGACGGCTCAGCCCCGACTGATTTCTGCCGAGACCAAAGGGCTGACCCTGGCCTCAATAGCGTATATGAGCAACTCGCCGCTATCGATGGAACGGTCCTCGACCCGGACCGAGCAGCCCAGTGGCCGCACTTCGAGCTGCAGCAGGACCGCCTGTACCGGATCGAGCGGGACCCACAGACCGGGGAGCCCCGAACCCAACTTCCTGTGCCACAATGTCACCGGCGAGCCGTCATGAAGCTGGCCCATGACGTCCGGCCGCGGACATTTGGGACCGGAGAAGACCCTAGCCCGCATCCTAGGGCGCTTCTATTGGCCGGGGATTCAGCACGAGGTGAAGGAGTACTGCCGCTCCTGCCCGGAGTGCCAGCTGGCAGCCCCGGCGAGGATACCCAAGGACCCACTGGTCCCGATGCCACTGGTCGAGACCCCCTTCGAACGGGTGGCTATGGACCTGGTAGGGCCCCTTCCCAAGAGGGCTGCGGGGTTCCAATATATTTTGGTGATGCTGGACTATGCCACCCACTTCCCCGAAGCGATTCCCCTCCGTAGCATCACCGCCCGCACTATCGCGGTGAATTGGTCAAGGTCTTCACCCGTGTCGGCTTACCCCGGGAGATCCTTACGGACCAGGGTACCAGCTTCACCTCGCGGCTATTCCAGCAGGTGTGCAAGATCTTGGGGGTGCGACAACTGCGGACCTCCGTGTACCACCCCCAAACCGACGGCCTGGTGGAGAGATTCAACCGGACTCTAAAGGACATGCTGCGGCGATTTTCCCCCGAGGACCTTCGCCAGTGGGACCAGCTGCTTCCCCCCTTGCTCCTGGCTGTGTGAGAAGTCCTGCAGTCCTCCACCAAATTTTCCCCATTCGAGCTGTTGTATGGCTGCCAGCCCCGGGGTCTTCTCGACCTGATGAGGGAAACCTGGGAGCAGACCCCGTCACCCGCTCAGGGACTCCTGAAATACGTGACTCAACTCCAGGAGCGGCTCAAACAGGCGGGGACCTTGGCACGCGCCAACTTGAAGGCGGCTCAAGAGCAGCAGGCTCGGACGTATAATAGAGGTGCCCGTACCTGCGACTTCCAGCCTGGGGACCGTGTCCTACTTCTCCTTCCCTCCACTGAGTCCAAGCTCCTGGCTCGGTGGCAGGGCCCCTATGAGGTGGTTCAGAGGGTGGGCCCGGTCACCTATGAGATCCGCCAGCCAGACCGAAGGAAAAAGCTGCAGCGGTACCACGTTAACCTCCTTAAGCCCTGGCGGGAACGAGAAGGATTATTGATCACGCCCTACCCACCAGAACCGGAGCTGGGGCCCCAGGTGCCTCCCCCAGAGGACCCCGAGGGACCCCGGCTGGGGGAGACGCTTATGGGGGAACAGTTCGAACAAACCCACTGCCTCCTCCGAGCCTTCCCTCATACCTTTACAGCCCAGCCAGGGTGCACCTCCTTGGTCTCGCACTGCATTCAGACTGAACCAGGGGTGGTGGTCAGGACCGCGGCCAGGCCTCTCCCCTACCACCAAAGGCAGATCGTAGTCGATGAAGTGCGAGCCATGCTAGAGTTAGGCGTGGTTGAGCCCTCACAAAGCGAGTGGCGGAGCCCCATCGTCCTTGTCCCAAAGCCCGACGGCTCCCAACGGTTCTGTACCGACTTCAAGCGCGTGAATGCTGTCTCAAAGTTTGACGCCTACCCGATGCCCCATGTGGATGAACTACTGGCCCGGTTAGGGGAGGCTCGGTACATCACCACCTTGGATTTGAGCAAAGGATACTGGCAGATCCCCCTGGAACCAACCTCCAAGGAGAAGACCGCGTTCGCCACGCCCATCGGCCTATATCAGTTCACGCGGATGCCCTTCGGCCTCCATGGGGCACCTGCCACGTTCCAGCGATTGATGGACCACCTCCTCCACCCGCTCCACGACTACGCCGTGGCCTACCTGGACGATGTGGCCGTCTACAGTCGGCAGTGGGAGACCCACCTGGACAAGGTCGCCGCTGTCCTACGATCCTTGCGGGAAGCCGGGTTAACCGCCAACTCCAAGAAGTGTCGCATTGGCTGGCGAGAAACCACCTACCTGGGGTATACCGTGGGGAATGGGCAGGTAAAACCGCTCGTCGACAAGGTACAGGCCATCGCAGCCTGTCCTCCGCCCACCACGAAGCGCCACGTCCGGCAGTTCTTGGGGCTGGCTGGCTACTATCGATGCTTCATTCCCCAGTTTGCGACTGTAGTCATCAGTTCAGCTTTGAACCAGCAACAGTAGATGCAGAGTGCAGCACTGGTCTTCAGGTTTCATACATCTTAACCTCAAACCTTGAAAAAATCTGAGATTCAGAGTACTGAACTTGTGATGAACATACCAAAAGAGTGTTGGTTATTTTGTTTGGATAAGGGCTCTTATGCATTACTCTTTCTTCAAGGGCCTAACTGCATTATAGGGTCCACCTGAACTTTAATATTTTGACATTTAAAAAAAAAATCACTTGTGTCAGAGCAAGGCAAACGTGGAATCTGAAACAACTGGAGAAAAAGAGGAGAAACCCAGATAGGCCTATATCTTCTCTCCAAACCTTTTTGGCCAGTGATGAAGAGCTGACAGCACTCAGAAGAATGAGGACCATAAATTAGTGAGTCTGTTGCACTTTTGCCTTCAGGAACAACCATCTCTTTGACAGAACATCAGACTTAAGAAAGGATGCATTCTCCATCATCATCTGAATATTCACACCCATTGATATAACAGGTTTACTAACCTCTCTCTTTGGTTTAAATGGTTATTTCTTGTTTTAATCATAGAAACAAAAAAAAGCCATACTAGTTTTAAAATACATTATGGACACTAGTGGTTTAAACTACAAAATATATGACCATTTTTGTGAGAGAGAATGATGTCTTGTTTAATACAAATTTAACACTGGCACTTTCTCATAGGTAAGAGTTAAAAACAGGATATCATTAATGTTTTCAGGAAGCTGCAGTGATTTTTTCCCCCTCTTGCTGTGCTACCACCCCTAAAAGCACCCATAAAACATGACATGCTGCCCTCTCTCACAATAGAAAATGCCTATCTATTTTGGCTATTTATACTGCACTCTTGATTATTCAATACTAAGTTATCTGAAACTTTGTTATGCAAAGCAGTTTGTCCCCCACATCTTAGAGTGAATTTTCAATGCACTATCTGAAGCCTCAACCATCCAGAAATATTCAATGTCCTCTATAACATCCACAAAAAAATCAAGGCTGCATTGTACTGAAATTAGCCTGGCAGCACCAAAAACTATGATGGTTTTACAACCTGAATTCATCTCCCAGAATAGCTTCCCCTCTCCTGTCATAAAAATTGAAGAACTGAAATGAAAGCCCAATGGGAGACTGAAGTCTGGGAATAACCTCAATAATGCAGAATTGAAACATTTCATCCCCTCTAAACTGCTCCAAATAGGAAATGGAAAGCGCATGCGCTAAATGAGTCTATTTACAAGTCTTAAACCAAACTCTAGCTAAATGAAACAGTTATATCTTCTGATGCTCTTTGATGAGATGGATCATTCCTCCATTCATCTCAAACCATTGATTCTAATATTTTCAGTGATCCCATCTAGTATAGTACAGTCAGTGACAGTGCAAGATATCCTATACTTCACTCCAACAATTTTCTTCAGGCTTGATCAAGTAAGATTACCTTTCTGAGCAATAACCTCCATACACATTCAACCCCACATTCAAAGTTTGTTTGTTGAGATAGCCAACTGGAATGCCAACTGGTTACCAGTTATGATATGACCACCAGACAACCAACTTATTTCAGATAGGCCACTGAACATCTGTCAGGTGGTCATGATTTTCAGTAACTATCACTAATGACAATGGCTAGATTCTACAATCTGAAAAAGGCTGTTGCAATTGAAGTGGCATGGTGACAATGGATTTTATCCTGAGTTGAGCCTCTGCCAGCTATATTACTGTCAAAGACACCAACATCAAGTTTCACTTACCAAAGCATGATCTGTCAGAAGAATCAAATTAAATGGTTGGAAAACAGCAGGAACAATGTGTAACTAAATCATTTATCTAGAAGACCAGACTCCTCACCTCAAACTAAATATGTCCAATCCCTCTACCTGACTGATCTGTTTATGGGGGTTTTCATTTATTTTTATTTTAAATTTATTTTTTGCTGAGGTCTTTAAAACTAGAGTAGCACAGGACAGCAGCACTACATATCATGAGATAAAAACAGGTGCTTCTCTGTTAAAAAATGGAATGTAAAATGAACTTTAACAGTATTCATTTGAATAGATGTGCCATAGAAAATTCCTGTCAGAACATATGCAGTTTCTGGCAGGAGGCAAATGTATAACTGCATTTGTATATGTTTGAAATATAAAAGACGTGCATGACAGAGATGGCTATAAATCCATGAAGTGGGTTTTGGTGACATCATAAAGCATGAGAGGAAGATAGGTCATGTGGCTAAAGAACTGAACTGAAGCAAAATTGATAAGGTACTCCTGGGAGAATTCTGAGCCAAAAACCTAAAAATTCTGTGCTAAAAATTTTAAAAGTCTGCATATTTTATTTGTCAAAGTAGCGCTATATAACTATGCCAGTTTTAATTATTTTGGTAATTTATTTTAAAATACTTGTCAGCAACTATGTCTAACAATACAGATAACAACAACAAAATCCCCCCAGGAGTAGAGTTAAAGAAACCCCTAGGACAACCTAGTTCCTGTTGCTCTGCTCCCTCCCCCCAAAGAGCCCAGCCGTGGGGAACCCCCCAGCCCAGACACCTGCATGTCCTTCCCCTAAGAGCCCAAATGTGGGGCACCTCCAGCCCAAATATCTACACCCCTCTCCCCAAGCCCAGGGATCCAGGGATGTCAGCACACCGTCTCCTTCATTCAGAGTGTGCCAGGAACTGCAGCTGCCAGAAACCCTCCAGCTCCGACTCCCACTGCCCCTGGCAGTGTCTTCTATTTGCAAGCTGGGCTCTACCCAGTCCAGAGGCCTCTAGTGGTGGCCAGCAGTTCTGCAGCATCAACTCTACAGGGGAAAAGGAAATTCTATACTGAACATTAATTCCAGGCAAATTCTGCATTGTGCAGTGGTGCAGAATTCCCCCAGGAGTAATAAAGGCCCAATTGCTTTCTCTGGCACAAGAATTTGTGTTTAACTCCCTTGTCCAATGTTAATCTCTTTGTGCCTGACCTTCCAATCTGTGCAATGGGGATAACACTTCCTTTCTTTCTCCCTCTGTCTTCTCTATTTAGATTTGAAGCTCTTTGAGGAAGGGAATGTTTCTTATTGTCTGTTTGTACTCTGGCTAACACAATGGGAACTGGATTGACACGTGGCCTCTTGGTACTACCATAATAAGAATAAATACATTATAATAATATTAAATGAGAGCAGAGATTGGATGGTATGGTGGTTTCTCACCAGATGCAAATGAACGGCATTTCCTTGTACAGATGTATTTGCATTGTTTTTAAAACTTAATGTTCGGATTTTATCTTTTAAAATGTCAGCTTACATTTGAACTATGTGATATATTAAGGCACCAAAGGCTCAAATTATTGATTATAAAGGTTTATTCTATTGCCTATCCATTTGCAGGAAGGGTCAAAAATGAACATCAGAAAAAAATGTATTAAGATTTTAAATACATAAAACCCAGGAAGTTAAAAGATAAAAATAAAAACAATTTTAACTCTACTTATTTGTGTAAACACATTAACATGAAAGGATGTTTTTTAAAGATGACAGTTCAAGGTTATGTAACAATGGAAAATTAAATATGCTATTGATATACCTGGTCAGACTGCATGTCCAACTGTTACAAAAACATGACCAAAAATATCCTATCAGCAACATATGTCCAGACTTGCAGTTACAAGAGATACAGTTGTTTCAGCCCCAGCACAGTGAAGTACAAATTGCATGTGCAGCGTGAAGCCCTAATAGCAGATTATGTATATTATAAATGCCAAGTTCTCTCAGGATAGCAATGCAAAATTACTAATCATTTAGATCCGGCACATCAGTAAGAGCAACAGAAAGAGGCTACATTTGACTTGTCATGCATTACAGGAAGGAGATTATATTATGCAGTATTTTGTAACATATTGCAGCAGCTTTTTACAGCCTGTTGTAACATATCATCACTCCCCAATTTCTTTAAAGAACCGAAAACAAGACTAAAAATTCAGGGCCAGATTCTGATACCCATCCCTATGTGGAACAGTGCCTTAGTTGCTGAGTAATCCCATGGCTATGGGACAGTGGGCAATGGAACACCTTAGTCAGATATCAGGTCTATGGGACTACTTACCAAGTAAGCTTCTCCCCCATATGAGTAAAGGTGGCAGAATCTAGTCCTCAGTTAATCGTTATAGGTCTAGAACCTGAGGAATTCACCTAAATAAAAACAGAGTAAGGACATCAAACTATAGCCCTGTGATTGTATGTCTTGGACTTTCAAAAATTATATCCTATCTCCTAAATTAATAGAGGATGATGTTAATGGGAGTTGGCCAAGATAAAAACTGGGTGAGAACTTGAAGTTGTTGCTCACATGCTGTAGAATTTTCAATTTTGAGTTAATTATGTATAAATTAAGGTGTTAAGGTGCTTCAAGCTCAGATCTTCAGAGCTTCAAAGATAAGATATTGCTGCACTGGGGAAAGTCTTGGCCATCAAATACGCTGTCAGTGCCACTGATTGTTTTATTGCTATCACGTGTATTGAATGAAAGCACTTCTGCACATGAACTTTTTACTCCATGATTCACATGCCAGGTCCACGTGATCTGTCCAGCTGAATGTGGTGGCTGGTTTCTAATTTTTTGTTTTGTTTTGAATTTTATTATCATATAAAATTATTTTTATGTAAGAGATATTTATATGTTCAAGGCCGAATTCCCAGGTATGCTAAAGTCACTTTGCAGTATAGAGTGACATTGAAGTGGCCAGAGATAGCTAATGGAGAATTACACAGAGGAAACTGTCCACCAATGGAAAGAATTGGAGCCCTTAGTCATTTTTTGAATGTTGTGATGTAATGTGAGTTCACTAGTCAGACAGGACAAAGGGGAGACATTTTTTAGACTTTTAATTTAAAAAAGTACTCACTTCAATCAACATTTTCAGAAAAATGTCCAGTCGTCAATGAGATATAACCCTCCTTATGTGAAAGCATGAGAGGATTTTCTTTTTCTGGAATCAACAAGGAGAAATTGAGCTCAGCCATATAACAGAGCTGCTATCTTAACTATGTAGAGGCTACCATCTCCCCAAAGTAGAACACACAGGACCAGAACCTTGTTCTGACCAGAAGAGTGCCAAAAAAACCATGACCTTACAGAACTGGTTCAGTTAGCACTCAATTAAGAAATACCCGTATGTCCTTTCTAAGCTGCCAGCAGCCAAGAGAGGACAATATGCTTGCAAACAAATGTACAGTGCCCAATCACACTCCCACTGAACTCAATAGCAAAAAGTTCCTATTGACATCAGTGGGAAGAGTGCTGGGCCAATAACACCCATTGACACCAATGACACCTCAAAGAGTAGGTCCCAAACTATCTGCAACAAAAGTCATTAATAATTTAATTGAATTGAAACCTATTTTCTGCAAACATAAGGGATTTAATGTTATGGAAAATGTTAAGGGGAAGTAACTGTTAAACACTGGGTAAGGAAGCCATTTGCAGTGTGTAACAACAAGAACTTTCTTGAAGCTACCACCTGACAATGCAACATATTCTTACATCCTAGTAGACGGCTGTCTTTGTATAAACTATCTCTTCTATATAGCTATCATCTAATAGTGACATCCTAGAGGGAGACAATGAAATGTCAAACAACAGTCAAATTTCAAATCAGGGTAATTTTTTAAAATGAATTTCAGTTCAAAAACAGTCCAATGAATTTTCTCCAAACTTGGCAAAAATATCCTCCTTTGCTGTCAGAATAATTCTGGCAACTTTTAGGCTAAACTGTTTCTCTAGGCTAAATAGGAGGGCTAAAATAAAGACTTGATAATTGTGGTTGCCTGCAACATCAGGTCTATAAGTACTATACCTTTCAGTCTGATTCCTACTGTTGTTCCAAGTGCCCTAGAGATTATAAGCATACTATTTGATTCATTTCTTAATTGTAACTCACTAGTGTTGTACAGTATGAACTAATGAAACATTTTGTGAGTCTCACCATACTCAGAACTGACTGTTGAGGGATATACTTTCTTCCTGTAAGCTAAGGAGCATGACTTCCTGTTTAAGGAGGTGTGTGATGGTTGCCTGGGAGCAACAGGAAGTCAGTGTGAGACTGCATACTATAATTGTTGCTTTCTCTGTTTATATATAGTGTCTTGCTTTTTCTCTAGTTGTGCATCTCTTTCAATAGAAGCCACAGTTAATTATAGTACCCTATGGCAGCTGATCATTGTTTAATGGCACTAAGAAGCCTATAGGCTTTAGTAATGGGAACCATTCATTTTCACTACTCAGTAGAACAAGGCAACTGGAGCCATTAAAGTCATCATAGTGACAAAGCAATAGATACAAAGTGCCTCACTCTAAAATTCATCTTTACGTTGGAAAAGAATCAGTAGTTTCATTTCTTCCAGGCACCCTGTGTCTGATACTTTCTCTCTTTCCTTTCCTCATCTCTCCTTACCTAAGAAACATAGGTAGTTGTTTTGGACTAATAAACAAAGAAAAGCTAGCTCTATGAAACATATAACAAAACCCATTAAATTACCTCCGCCACATCACTACCTCTCAACCTCCAAAATTCATTTTGTAGAGTACATAGAGACCACAGGACATGAACAAGATGAGACACTTTTTCGTGTCAGGCGATTACTACATTTGCAGAGCTTACTGACATGACAAAGAAGCATTAGCTGTTTAAAAGAACCCAGCCAATGCCTCTGAATTTGCTTTCAGCCTAGCAGAAAATTAAAGGAACTCCTAGGCATTTTCTCATGCAATTATGCACAAAGAGACTTACGCTCAGTTTTCATGACAACAAGCAACTGGATAGTGATAAGCCATCCTTGGCATCCTCTGCCTTCCATCTTTCTTCTCCAACACAGGAATGATACTCTTTGTAATGTGGTCTTTTCCCTCCTACCATACCTCGGTGGTGTCCAGGGAAAATAATAAATTAAAGGTTGTTCCTGTGAATTATTGAGCATTTCCAACCTGGCTGAGGCAAAAAAGATTTATGCTATGAAACCAATAGCTCTCTGCAGATTGTCTTTATTGTATATATTGTCTGGCAAAATAAGATATGTCTCTCTCACTTTCTCTCTGTTAGATAGCCTATAAAGATCACAAAAGCTAAATCTAAACATAATGACATTGAGAAATGTCTCTATTTCTGAGTAACTACTAGCTGACTATAATAGATTCAGTTTATTAATACAAAACAATATTACTCAGAACATAAAGCCAATCTACTATGTTCCAACATGAGGCAAATAAATACATATAAAATTAGATTCTATTTGCTGTATGAGATAAACTAGCCTGAATTGGAAATGAGGCAAAGAAGCCAGTTTAAGCTTTGACTGCTGCTTTTTTTAGTACGGAAGGAAAAATAGCTGACTTCGTAATAATTTCTAAAGCAAAATCCTTCTGTAGGGACAAAAATGCTTCATTCCCATGTGAATTGTATTACTATGCTGTTCCATGCAACATTAACTGAATTCATAATCTGTAAATAGGAGATCACCCATGCCTTAATCTGCAGTAACTATGCAGTCTTTAGAAATCACGTCCATCTTGGTAGGGACTCTCTCAGCTTTTACTTGAAGACAGAGGTTCTACCTCTGCCTTCTCCATGAAGTAAAGCCCAAGAAACAACATTGACTTTAGTGGAGTTCATTCCAAAATTGCGCTGGTATACATAAGAGCAGAATTTAGCTGTAATGCACTTGGAGACTGATTAATCCAAAATCTTGGGACTTGATTCTCTGATGCCTTGCACCTTGCGTGGTCACTCATACCTGGGCAAGTGGATGTAAAACATAACCATATCAGAATGGCAGCATTATACACCCACTTTGCAGAGATATAAATGATTATGCAAGGCCTTGGAGAATCAGGTCTTCAATGCCATAGTGTCTGTATTTCCTTTTATTCAGAGAGTCTGAAATCTGTGAGCTGAGACATACCAAGATTAGTCATAATTTCAATCTTCTTTATATACTTTTCAGGCTCTGAAGTTCAGCTTGTGGGGGTAAATTCTCTCCCAGATTTTGCTGCAGCTTTTACCGGTGAGACAGTAGTCAAGATAATTTAAAACTTATCCATTTCTGTCTAGGGAGGACTTCGCAATAACACTAAAATACTTTGTCTTCCTTTGTTATTTGCCAGAGCTCACACACCCATCTGATTAAGTGGAAAAGAAAGCGTGACTAGTTGTGCACTAGCACAAACAACACATTAAAATATGATTCCAGGTGAGAAATAACCTGACACTGAAACTTAACAACAAAGGTCAGGTGACAAAAAAACAAGAAAATAATTTGTTTTGAAGAAGTCTTTGGGTCTTAAGGTCACCAAAACACCAAATGAACTAAAGACAGATTCAGCTTCTACTAATCTTTGCACAATATAACATAATATTAAATGGCCTAGGTTACATATTACATCACATAAAGTCAATTCACATTATGGAGTACATTATCCTTTTGATACACATGCATAAGTCCTGTTGCTGCTCAAGTTCCCAAAGGAGAAGTAATGTCACTAGTAAAAATTCAAATCCTCCCAGAAACAAATCAGCAAATGTAACACAATTTTAAAATTTATTTTTAAAATTATTTTGAATTTCAAGTTTTCTTAAGGAACCATTAAGAGGTAAAAAGAGTGAGCGAAATCACTTGCTGCATCTTAACCTTTTGTTAAATTTTTCTGAAGGTTATAGGATACTGTAATGGGGTACCTCACCCCCAGAACACCCTCTGGCAGGCTGGTGCAACATCACAATATCAGCTCTGCCTCAGTTTCCCCTTCTGAGCTTTCTGTAAGTCCAGTGAGACTTATGTACATTGAACAGTGACACTTCAGGAGTCTAATTTATTTAACCCAAAGGTGGAACATTACACAAATTGGCTTTCACTCCAGCATCCTTGTTGGAGGGAGAAGGAGCTGAGTTAACCTTAGTCCAGCAACCCCACTTTCGTCCAGGTCCCTTACCAGTGAGAACCTCTTGACCCGGAACCCTCTCCTGGAGTCAGGGCCTCTCATAATCAGCTGTGTCAGGGTCTCCCAGAGGTCAAACCACTACAACACTTCCTTGGAACAGCATTTAATTGCTCTGATCTGAGGCTCCTGCTATTACCTGGTGATGTCCTTCAGCTGAGACCAGGTTTTGCCAGGAGCTGGCATTCATAGCTCCTTCCTTTTGGAGCTCTCGCATGTAGGAGCACTCTGCCTTGCTGTCCTTTCCTAGTGGGCTTCCTCACTAGCTCCCTCTGAGAAGCCCTCTCCTTAGGAGCTTGGTCTTTCTCATTCTGGGGATTGTACCTCTCTCTAGGAGCCTCTGTTCTCTAGACACACCCCACTGGGAGTGGCTTCCTAGCAGGGCCAGTGCAACCATTTAGGCGGACTAGGCGGTTTCCTAGGGCGCCAAGATTTGGGGGCGCTCAAAAAGCAGCACCCCCCCAATTTTTTTAAGTGGTTGAGCGGCTGCTGCTGCTGGGATCGAGAGGGACTCTGAGCTGCTGGCGGCATCAGCAGCGGGCAGCCCAGGGTGTCCCCTGGCTCAGTGTGCCACCGCGGCAGCCAGCAGCCCAGGGTTTATAGGGGGCAGGTTCTATATGTTTGCGGTGCTCGAGCATCAGCAATATTCAGGGCTGGGGGCCCTGCTCCAGCAATATTTGGAGCTGGGTCTCTCCCCCGGCCCTGCCTGCGATTCGGTGGCCCCGACCCCTGCGGGTCTCCCCCCCCACGGGTCTCCCCCCCCCAACGCCCCGCCGCGTCCATGCCTCACAGAAAGCAGTGCAGCAGTCTCTCCCTGCTGCTTCTGTTGCTAGAGTAGAGCAGCCTCCCGGCAGAACTGCTGTTCTGCTGTCCCAGGGTCCTATGTGCCCCCATCTCCTACTGGCAGGGCAGGCGTGCCCTTATCCCGTACTTTCCGCCCTCGCCCTGAGTCTCTCCAACACCCCCAACCCATCAGCCCCCCAACCTAATCCTCTCTGCCTCAGCCTGAGCCCCCCCACATCATGAATCCTCATCCTCAACCCCAGCCCTCATCCCCCTGCACCCTAATCCTCTTCCCCACCCCTCAGCACTCCGCATCATGAACTCCTCATCCTCAGCCCAACACTCATCTCCCCTGCACCTAATCCTCTGTCTCAGCCCTGAACACCCCACTCATGAACCCTCATCCTCAGCCCCACAGCCCTCATCCCCATCCCAGCCCTCTGCCCTAGCCCTGAGCCCCATCCTGCATTATGATCCCTCATCCTCAGCCCAATCCTCATCCCCCTGCATCCCTCCTATCCCAAACTCCCTCCAGAGTATGCCCTCCTCCCAGAGCGTGCACCACCCCCTTTCCACACACTCCTTCCCACCCCAAACTCCCTCCCAGAGCCTGCACCCCTCACACTTTCCTACACCCCCCCCAGCCTCACCCAAACTCCATCCCAAAGCCTGCCCCCTCACCCCCTCCTGCACACCACCTCCTTGCCCCGCCCGGAGCTTGCACCCAGCACCCAAACTCCATCCCAAAGCCTGCACCCCTCCTGCACCCTAATCCCCAGCTCAGGACCTGTACCCCAGAGCTCCCCCTCAAACCCCTCTCAGAGCCTTAGGCAAGTGGGGGTGGAGTTTGGGGGGGCAGGTTCTGGAAACCACCAAAATTTCTACAAACTTGCCACTCATGCCTGGGTCAGCGTGCGACCGACAGCTCGGGGGTTCCACTGCGCAGTTGTTGCTTCACTTCTTCCACCTCCCAGGCTTGCAGCGCCAATCAGCTGTTTGCTCGGGGAGGACACGGAGCAGAGGTGAGCTGGGGTGGGGAGGTACCGCAGGGCTCCTCGGGCCAGGGGGTGGGGAGCTTCCGCGGGGGTGGGGGGCACACTTCAGGGCGAGGAGCTGCTGCAGGGCTGGGGGGGTGCAAGGTGGAAGTTTCACCTAGGGCGCGAAACTTCCTTGCACTGGCCCTGCTTCCTAGCCAGGGAGCTCTTTCCTCAGGTGCTTCCTCACTATGTTCTCTCCTGCCTGCGCCCACATAACTCTTAACTATACTCCTTAACTAATTAACTAGTTTCTGGTTACTGAGTGAGTTAACTACTTTCAAGTGAACCTGCCTAATTCCTTCTTGTGGAGCGTATCAGTGGTAGGCAGGGCTCCTGACTCCTTCAAAGGGCCAACTACCCTCTGATAGATAGATTTATTTATTGTGTAGGGATCTAGCCACTTGTCTTGCATTATTATCAATGGAAGCTGTATGGTTTAATATGCACTGTTTGGAAAATGTTGGAGCATGTGTAGGGAAGGGGAAGACAATGTGACAGCAGTTGGCTGAAACACACACACACTGTCCTCTGTCAGTGTTTATTTGGCAACTTTCTTTCACATGTGGATAAATATGAGAATGCAGAGGAGGGTTTTCAGAGCCCATATAGGATTAGCTGTTTAGTTTCTTGTTTACTGTGACACTATTGAGAATCTTGTTTCGAACGATTCACGGGAGTAGCGGGCTGGAGATCTGTGTGACCAGTGAGTCTGCAGGGCTGCCTAGGATCAATTACCTAATAAAATGCCAATTTGGGGACTGATTCTGATATCATTTAACTAGTTTTTGTACCATGTCAAAACTATGTACTATGTTTTGTACTATGACTTCAGTGGAGTTACTCCTGAGCTATGTCCGCGTAAGTGAGACCAGAGTCAGGACCAACGACTTTCTATGTGATCTGTCTTTGCGTGTGTGGTGCCTTGGACCTAATAGTTTCCAGAAGACGTGGCAGGGATATAACAGTTTCATCCATATTTCAGAGTATATGCTTTGGTGAAACCTGAGTACTTTATATATGCAGTCTCAAGGTTACACTGATGGGGATTTAATTGTGAAGCAGTTTGTTCGTCAGTTTGTTTATGTAACCCTTCTGCCCCTTTGAGTTGGCAGCAACAAGGGCCTCATTCAGTATCCAGGGGTTCCATTTCAATAACACAATGCATAACCGGCTTGAGCCCCCACCCAGTGACCTGGGACACTTACATACTTCCCCCCCGCCCCCGGGGCGCCTTTTGGAGGCAGTACTTCCCCTCTCACAAGCATGGAGTCTGAGTGTAGCAAAATCCTTTTAATAAAGGAGGGAAACAATGCAGCATCACATTGGAGAAACACCACAAACAGGATTATAACACAAACCATAAGCAAAAAACCCACCTCCAAGTACGTTTGGCAATGTCCTTTCCCCCTTAGGGTCTTAAGTCCATTCACCCAAGTCCCAACCAACCCAAAAGTTCTCTGGTCAGTGCCACCCCAGAGTTCAAAAGTTTATCTGCAGAGTTTTACCCCCCTCAGCCTGGATGGAAATGGGGGGGGCCCACACAGGGTGGTAAGGGGCACCTTACGTGGTCCAAGGCCAAGTGCTCTGCCTCTCCGTGGAGTTCTGCTGCAGCCTTCACCATGACCAGCTCCACTAGACCAGCTGTGCCGCTCCTCCAGCCAACCTGCAAGCCACTCCAGCCATCCCCGCAAAAGGCTCCACTCCGCTCACTGTTCCATGGGCTGCTCCAACATGCTGCAAACTGCTCCGCTCTGCCAGCCGCTTAGCGATAGGTCTTCAGGCTCCCCCACTAGTTAACACAGCACTCAGTGATCTCAGCTCAGCTCTTTTAGTGATTTCAGCTCTTAGCTATTTCAGCTTGTAGTAGGGGAGCCCCGGTGCTGGTGCACCATTGGCCCAACATGAATTCAGCTCAGCAGTCTTTAGATGGACTCCTAATGGAATCAAAATTAGCTCTACTCTTTAACAGTGGAGAGAGGAGGATGTGCTAGGTGTTCCAGGCCCTCAAAAGGGACCCATACCTTCAGGTACATACACCAGTCCCCAACCTCTCTCTTAATTGAGGTTGAGCCATTTCTGTCATAAAGCAGTCTCATAGTTCCTCATTCACATAATCAGGGTGACAACACTTAATTCTTCCTGCCCCAATAACAAAGAAACTGGGGATCCCAGAGCTGTCAAAATAACCATCCCAGGCTGCTGTGGGCTGTGCTAGGTGAGGTGGGTGTGCCAATGCAAATACCTGAAATTCCTTTCCACACTCCCCATAATTCACCACCAGATGTCAGGGTAGAGTTCATCCTGACTCTGCTTACATCTAGCATCTATCTGAAAAAGACAGTAACAATATTTTGCTTGGTTCTCTTTAGGCCATTTTCCAAGTTAGTAGTGCAAAATTCTATGCTTTCAAAAAAACTAAAGGATCTTTGGCTTCTGCTTTCTCCAGAAGGGTAACAGAAACCTGGTTCCCTACTCTACTTGGGGAACAAACACACAGACAGACAGACACCCTCCGCACTGTCAAACTGTGCTACCGAGCCAACAACTCTCATCCAGCAGAAGAGGATACAGGATTGGGTTAGCGGGGCTCAAATAGTAGCCTGTCCTATGTTGTGGCCCATATGTAGACAATGAAGGTAAAGCTTCCTCTAGAGCAGGTTTTAAAAAGAAGTCACTGGGACAAAATGACAGTTTACCACCCAGTGGCCAGATTGTGTCCCCAAGATCTGCAGACAGTTAAGGCCTTTAATGAGAAAACCAACCCTGCCTATGGCTTCAGGATCCAACAGAAAGAGGGGGCAAAAAGTGTTGGAAGATGGTGGGTACATTGCCTTCCCTATCTGCATCTTTGCAATATTCTCCAAGAGCCCTGCTTCTATATGACATGGCATATGCCCTGGAACCTTCACTTCTATTTCCCATTACCCTGTTTATTTCTTTTTCTGTTTTGATACAGTGGTTATTTTAAAGTATCCTACCCCATTTCCGGTGAGCTGACTTGATCCATCCATCAAAATGAACGACTCCCAAACCTTTCTTGATGTTAACTCCTATGTCTCTCTCTTAAATCACTTGCCTGATACCATTTTCTAGCAGGATCTCATCCCATGTTCTGGGGCTTCCCTGATAGTTGCATCCCATATAGTGAAGAATATGCCTAGGAAACCCAAAACTTGCCTTGTGGAATTTCCTATGCACTCAGTACACTCAGAAGCATTTCTATTTGGGAAGATCCAGAACATGCATGTTCGGAGTTTGCAGAAGGGGACCCAGTATCACTGCGAACTCTTCAGAGAGCCTCTTCTGAGAAGAAACCTGTTGGTGGGTAGGCAATTGATGAGCTTCACCCTTCTGTAAAAGTTCCTTGAGATGGGGAAGGAGGGCCCTGGGTCTTTACTGCAGACTCCTGCCATTGGGCAGGGGTGCCAGAGGAGCTGAAGCTTACCTATACAGAAGGTAAGGAAGAAGGTCTTCTCAAAAAGTTCATATTGTGCTAAGGAACACACAAATCTCTCTTTTCTTGATTGAACTGAAGGTTCCTTCTAAGGTTCAGACAACGCTCATGGATGGACTCAGCTCAGTTCCTGGACTCCCAGATAGTCAGAGAAAACAAAAAGGCCTTGTTCCATCTGCAGTTGTTTCTTTTTCTGATGGATAAGGACTTAACTACAGTATCCACATCTTCGCCACCTCCAGGTTACACTATTGTAATGCATTATACTTGGAGTGGACCAGGAAGTCCACCAAAAAGATAAACGTGGAAGATCAAGCAGCAGTCAGCCATTCTATACTGGTTGCCTACCCAGTTCCAAGTCCAATTCAATGTCCTGGTCTTCATTTATCTATCTATGAGCATTTCTAAAGCTTACATTTTAACAAATATGGGCTGGGGCCGAGATCTCAGTGACAATCTTTTCCTCAATCATATGCCAAATGGCAGCTGTCTTCAGCTGGAACACTTCTTCTCACAGAGCCCAGGGTATGTCTCACAAGGAATTTACTCAGAGCACAGCCTGCAACTATGGAACAAGCTTCTTCCTTAAGCAGGTGGAGTCTGTTTTACCACCTTTAAGGCAAGATGCAAAACTCGTCTCTTAGTGCAGGTCTTCTAGCAAGGGACAGTGTCTCCTGACTCCATTTAGCATCTGATCGTTTTACTCAGAGTGTATTGGATGGAGTAAAGTGTAGAGCTGTGTTCTCATTTCAAGAGAAATCCATGAATACAAACATTTATGTAAAAGCACCAAGATATTACAGTAATGGGTGCTTTAGAAATGAGTCTGATCATTTAAAAGAAAAACAATGCAATTTCCCTTTTGGGGAAATTTAATACCATGCCTTGTGCGGTGGTATAAGGCATAAAGCCGAAAAGGCTAGTGATTTTAATCACCTAAGAAGATTAAAAATCCTTATTATTTCTTAGAAAGACACTGCTTAGAGTGACAGTGCTAATATGAAATTGGATTTCTAAAGAAAAACACTATTGATATGGGTATGACATCGCTGACAGCCTTTTGGAAAACTTAAAATTGTGCACAGCTGTCTAAAGCTATTTCATTGGCAGGAGGATGGACGAGATGATCTAATAAAACCTTTCCAATCTCTAACTTTCATTATGTGATACACTTATTATATAGAAGTATGTTCACCTAGATAAGGGATGCAATTATTTTCATGCACAGAAATTATTTTACAGTATAAACTTATATTAAATGCTTCCCAGTGCACAAACCACATCAGGTTTGTTCCAGCAGCATGCTCTCAAGTGCCCCTTCAAAACATTTCCACAACTGAGTATAAGAGAAGGTTTCCCTGATTTCCCTGCCTCTTTTGGGGAGCTATATAATCCCTGTCAGAGAAGATTTATCCCTGAAACTAGTAAAAATATTTGTGTTGAGTAAAGTTGTCTTTGCATTTGGAATGGCCAAGATTGGGCCAGATTATAGGTATCTTCAAAACATTGCCACTGGGGAAGATATCCCCAGATCCCATTACAAGATCTTCACTCTCCTTCTCACTATACAAGTTGAATATACTATCCATTCACTCATTGTAGTTCACAGGAGCAGGGTACTAATATTTCCAGCATGTATACATATATGTTAATTTGCACAGCAGTGCTGCCTGCTCTGATTATGATTCTAAGAAAGCATTTTTATTTAAATAGAAAACTAAATGAAGAGCTTCCTATGCTTCTTACGTATCCTCCTCAGGGGTGCACGAAAAGAAGGTTTGTTAGAGGAGCAGCCTTATGTGAGAGTCCTGCCTAAAATATTGACAGTTCATCACTGGTTCATTCAATATAGTTGTGAAAACTCTGGTTTGCTACTGCAATCACTGTCATGGCAAGCATACAATAAATCACCTGTCCACTAAAGACAGGTTGTATGTCATAAGTGTGAAACAGACCATGAGAGACAGATGTATTGTAAAGTAAATTTCACTCTGCAGTTAGTTCAATCATGTAGGGTTAACAATAACAAACACATCTATAGCTGAGACTAGCACAGCTGCAAATACAATGCAGGGAAAGCCATAACTGCAATATTTGTACTACCACATTGCCATTTTGAGAAAAGAGTTTGTTCCCACTAGAGCTGTGAGTCTGCTCTTTGGAGAGCCCCTTCCAGCAGCGGGGTCCCATTTCAAGCTTTCTCAGACAGTTCGGACCTTTTCAACAGCGGAGGTTCCAATTGACATTTCTCTCCCTGCATTGATTCAGCTGCACTAATTGTGCCTTTGGCAATGTTTTCTGTATCAGTCTGGGGTCCTCTTTTTCTTTTCTTTTAGATGCTTAACAACGTTTCCTGGTCTAATACCAGGTCTGATACACCTTTACTGAAGCTGAGATCTCTTTTTTCTTCTTTGATGGACTGCAGCTGGGCAAACAGACAGCCCCTTTTCTCCCTGTCTCACAGTGGTAGGAAGGCAGTCACATAAGCACACCGGTCTGTTTGTATCTTCTATTCAGTGATGATACCAGATCTAAAATGAACGCTGTTTTCACAAAATAATGTTTAGCCTTGCATCTCATATAGGAAGAGGACATTTAAATCTAATGTAAAATTATAATGGAGGGGGAGAGTGTTTGTCTTTAATAATTATGAACTCAAAACAAGCAAGCACTGAATAATGCTGCTCTAGTGGCTGCATTGAATATTCTAAGGACGTCTTCCCTTATTTTCAGCATAGCAGGAGACTGAATGAAAAGGTAACATTCCACACTAACAGGCTGCCTAAAGGAAATTTATATATATAAATAAAAAGAAAAAAAAAGCCCTCAGCAAACACAGAGTAGCAGAGAGCCTTCTCTAAATGTGCTGACTTTCATGTTTGTGACTTTATTTAGTTTTTCTCTACTTCTACTCCTAGTCTGTTCACTTTTTAATCTTTGGAACCATTATTTAAGTAATAAGAATATGAAGGGCCATGCATTGCTGGATAACCTCATGGCTAGAGAGACATTCCAAAGCACAGTGCTTAACCCAGAGGCGCAATATCCTTAAAACAATATGATCACAAGGAGCTTACTGCAATTCCAAGAGAGGAAAATACCTTTTGAGTTGAAATAAAATGTATCATCTATAAGATCACAACGAGTGAGACTAAATAGATGAAAACAAGTCCTGATATTTTATAGCAATGTCAGGTGTCTGTATGAGGCTGTGCATGATGATGATGAAGTGCTGCAATTGTAAAGGACTCAGTTAATAAAATCCAGTGCCAGCTAGCAGCTATTTTAAAATAAAACAGGGACATCCCTCTCCAATATCATGCTGTATGTGTATTCTGTCCATGCAGCCTACTTACATTCAGAAGTCAGAGAACTGATCCACAGTGGGGCACTTAGACACATGAATTTGCAGACTCAGTTTCCAGTTTCCCAAAGATCCTCATATGGCATAGTAACCTCTGAAATGGGAAAAACAATGAGACCCAACATTACCACCCTCAAACTCTCATGAATGAGCCTCTTGTGAGATTGAGGACAAATTGTGATACCTTACTCACTTTGAATAGTACCTCACTCCATAAATAACCCCACTGTCATCAGTTAGACTATTTCAATCATAGAATGGAATATTAGGGTTGGCAGGGACCTCAGGAGATCATTTAGTCCAATCCCCTGCTCAAAGCAGGACCAATCCCCAGACAGATTTTTTTTTGCCTGAGATTCCTAAATGGTCCCCTCAAGGATTGAGCTCACAAGCCTGGGTTTAACAGACCAATGTGCAAACCACTGAGCTATCCCTCACTCCAACCTATGGTCCAAACTAAGGTGAAGTTCTGAATCTTTGACATTTCCCCATAGCTGGTAACTAGTGTGCATTTTATTACCTATATATCTCTAGTTTTAGCACCACATATGTTCCTAATTTAGTTCAAACATTTTTGTAAGACATTTGCTAGATTACATGTCAGCTACAGAATCAAGGCCAACAACAAATACTCATAAAAGCATATTTCTCTCTAAGACTGAGTGAAGCAATTTGTATTCAGCATAAAGCAAAAACATCCCCAAGGTCAAAGAAAGGATTACTGAAGCTTATGCACTTATGTAGCTGGAAGTAAAGAATGTTAGAGGTGTATACAGTAGGGAGAATGACAAGATGTCAATTAGAAACACAAAGGTGGAAATTAGAAAGGATTTGGGCATGAGAATTTTTCTCCCACAACCAAAGATTCTAAACCTGATTGCTTTTAAGACAAAATCAGTAAGGTTTGGCACTAATTCTAACCTGACACTGTTTCATAATAGAGAGCTATTTATTACAAATTTTAGTCAAGAGTACAACAAAATGATTATTTGTATTATTGATGATAATATATAACACTCGTAGAGCACTTTTCCCATGCATAGGTCTCAGACATGGGTAAGCATCATCAATTCTGTTATACAAGTGGCAAAACACAGACTTACGCTCACATTTTCAGAAATGGCTATTCATTTGGGATAAAAGGGAAGGTCCTTTCATGGACTGAGAACTGGTTAAAAGACAGGGAATAAAGGGTAGGAATTAATGGTAAATTCTCAGAATGGAGAGGGGTAACTAGTGGTGTTCCCCAAGGCTAGTCTAGGAACCAATCCTTTCGATTTATTCATAAATGATCTGGAGAAAGGGGTAAACAGTGAGGTGGCAAAGTTTGCAGATGATACTAAACTACTCAAGATAGTTAAGACCAAAGCAGATTGTGAAGAACTTCAAAAAGATCTCACAAAACTAAGTGATTGGGCAACAAAATGGCAAATGAAATTTAATGGGATAAATGTAAAGTAATGCACACTGGAAAAATAATCTCAACTATACGTACAATATGATGGGGACGAACTTAGCTACAACGAGTCAGGAAAAAGATCTTGGAGTCATCGTGGACAGTTCTCTGAAGATGTTCATGTAGTGTGGCAGAGGCAGTCAAAAAAGCAAACAGGATGTCAGAATCATTAAAAAGGGATAGAGAATAAGACTGAGAATACCTTATTGCCCGTATATAAATCCATGGTACACCCACATCTCGAATACTGTGTACACATGTGGTCTCCTCACCTCAAACAAGAATTCTAGCACTAGAAAAGGTTCAGAAAGGGCAACTAAATGATTAGGGGTTTGGAGAGGGTCCATACGAGGAAAGATTAAAGAGGCTAGGACTCTTCAGCTTGAAAAGAGGAGACTAATGGGGATATGATAGAGGTATATAAAATCATGAGTAATGTAGAGAAAGTGGATAAGGAAAAGTTATTTACTTATTCTCATTATACAAGAACTAGAGGTCACCAAATGAAATTAATAGGCAGCAGGTTTAAAACAAATAAAAGGAAGTTTTTCTTCACGCACTGCACGGTCAACTTGAGGAACTCCTTACCTGAGGAGGTTGTGAAGGCTAGGACTACAACAGTGTTTAAAAGAGAACTGGATAAATTCATGGTGATTAAGTCCATAAATGGGCTATTAGCCAGGATGGGTAAAGAATGGTGTCCCTAGCCTCCGTTCATCAAAGGACGGAGATGGATGGCAGGAGATAGATCACTTGATCATTGCCTGTTAGGTTCACTCCCTCTGGGGCACCTGGCATTGGCCACTGTCGGTAGACAGATACTGGGCTAGATGGACCTTTGGTCTGACCTGGTACGGCCATTCTTATGTTCTTATGTTATGCTCTAATTTTGTTTGCCCAACTTGAGTCGTTGGTCCTGATTTCCCAGAGGTATTGAGTCTCTGCACCTTCCTTTTAACTTTATGAGAAGTGATGGATACTCAGTAACCGACTGCTGGCCAGAACCATTTAACAAAATTAAAGATTATCTCCCTGCCTATATAAATGTATCATCTGCTTGCCCTCACATTATCCTTTTGTGCAGGAGCGAGGCACTGCAAGAGCAGCCTCACAAAAGATCCAAGTTGGTATGTTAGGTGTGTACATGATTACACTGACCTTATGGCTTAATAACCCACACAAGTGGATTGGGATCACTGGATTACAGTAGGCTAGAGCAGGGAGGCTGCGGCATTGGCTTCAGGCCCTAGCTCTGAGTTGAGGGTTGGATTTCACCCCAGGTACTTCACATTCATATAGGATGACCAGACAGCAAATGTGAAAAATCAGGACAGGGAGTGGGGGGGTAATAGGAGCCTGTATAAGAAAAAGACGCCAAAATCGGTACTATCCCTATAAGATCGGGACATCTGGTCACCCTACATTCATAAAGCTTGACTATGCTCACTTTAACCAGCTGAAATGAATCACACAGAAAGAGAATAGAAAATATGCCCATGTAAAAAATAACTTTACTGGGCAGCAACTCACAGCTCAAGCAGCAGACTGTGCTAAGGTTTTCCTCCAGGAGCAACAAGAAGAAATGCTCCTCAACAGGCCAAGCAGCAGCAATGGAGCTACACTGTGGATGCAACTCCAACCCTGAGGCTGGAATTGTTTTTGCAGTGCCTGCTGCCCTCATTTGTGTCTGAGGGGAATAACCAGTACATGCATGCAACAGCAGCTGCACTGACCCAGCCACTGCCATGCCCAGCCCTGTCCCAAATCCACATTGCTCAGTGGTGCAAAAAGACTCCACTTCCATCCTCCTCAAAGCTGGACTCCATGGCATACAAGGGCACCATTTATCATTTCCTCAAGTCCTGCTTCTCATTTTACCAGTTCCATTGTAGGAAGAGCTTTCCTTTCCTGTGGAGGTGGGGACAGGATTTACATCAAGGCTTTGATAAAATCTCTGGGGCAGGGCTAGTTTAGACTGTAAGATCTTTGAGACAGGGACCTTCTCTCTTTAATTCTCTCTGAAGCTGCCAGGAAATCATTGCCTTTAAAGAAATGATACAAATGAAGGAATAAATAATAAAAGCACCTTCAAAGTGAAGGCTCAGCTTCTCTGACATTGTAGTCACCTCATTATAGTACAGACTCTGCATAAAAACACCCAATGACTATGCTAGATCTCCGCAAAGATTATATTATTACAAGGGTACAGTGGATGATGCTATATATTGAATTATTTTGTACTGGGGAAAATAATGCTTGACAGCTGAAGGACCTGAGAATTATAATTGCTCATTTCAACAGTTAGGACATTCATACACATATTAAACTGGTTGCAACATTACAAATCACCTTGATCGATCAGTCAACAGCCCTCACAGAGAAAGCACGATCACAACATGTCATTCATGTTATTCTAGCCAGGCCTTCAGCCATCCACTGGCCAGGCAGACTGTCAGTGGCAATATTACAAATAATACTCTCTACTGATTGGGCCTGATTCTTCTTTCACTTACATTGGTGTAAATCAGGAATAACTCCACTGAATCTTGTGGGCCAGGTTCTTTGCTGGTGTAAATTGCTGTGGGTCCATTAAAGTCAATGGAACTACAACAATTACACTAACTGAGGATCTGGCCCAATATGTGAAATGGGTGCGACAGGAGAGTCAACCTCAATTTTAAGTAATCTCTCTAAGGTCATCCGATTAGAAGGGAAGTTTTCCTGGAAGTGAATGATAGTGCTTTTTTGTTTATTTGGTTTGGTACATTGTAATTATACAAAATCAAAATATGTGAAAAAAATACAGTGGGTGAAATTCTGGACCCACTGAACTCAATGGTAAATGCCCTTTGACCTCAATATGGCCAGAATTTCACTCCATATGAGCTATGGCCAAAATATACATCTTGTGTGCCTAAAATTAGGGACCCAGATTCAGACTTCTGTAAATTTACTTATCACGTAAATAAGTTTCTTTGATGGGAGTTGTGGGTGCTTAGCACTCCTCAAAATCAGGCTACCTATTTAGATTCCTAAATATGGATTTAGAGGCATAATTTAAGGCAACCAAGGTTGAAAATTTGGCTTGTATGTTATAAATTAATTAAATAATTTTAAAAGATCTTGAAAGTAGCAATCAAGCTGTACCTTCATTTAGCTTTCTTGGCTGAAGAGAGGAAGATAGATCGTTAGCAGAATCAACACTTGGAGTATTTTTATTGCTATTTGAATTAGGGGACATGACTCAGTTTTATTTTCCCCAAGCTGTCTACTTTTTCCTGATATATGCTGCAGAGTTGGTGGCTGAGAAATTACAACAAGGGCATATGCAGAGTGGGTCACACTTACAGGCATTCTGACCCTCTCTGTTTATAACATTTTACAGCTAAATCAGGAGCAAGATACTCCAGGACCGTGTACTACCCTACATAGTACCATACAAAGGCTGTTCTTAAACCTAAAGGAAGTAGTTTGAGGATTGCTGTAGAATATGAGTCAAAACTAGATTTAAGTTACCATAACCACTTGAGTGGAAGCAAGCATACATTTGTAGAGCTTTTAGTTTGTAAATGAAGATTTTATTTTGCCTAACCTGGGTCAACCTCACAGTTGCTTCTTTCTGGGTTGTGATCTTTTGCCATAGCTCTGGCAGCTCTCAACTATCCAACTTTCTGCTCAAAGGGGATCAGCTACAAATGAGATTGGAACAAAAGGCTTTTTATTATGAACTTTCTACCCACAGAATTTTTCTAAGATTAGAGTCCTTCGAATGTGTCAGTTAGAAAAAGTTATCAATGTAAGTCTTTATCTGAGCGGTACAAAACCATTTTAACCTGTCTGCCAGATTAAGCAGGTTCATTCACATACAGACAAGTTCTACCAGATTTAGCCTAGTTCATTGCCTTTGTGCTTTCCCTGTTTCAAAGTGCCTGCTCCACTCCTAGATCTGACAGCCCCTTTCTCCTCCCTGCCCTCCAGCCCTCAGCTGCTCAATTATCCTTTGGTTGTTCATGTTTGTTACAATTCATTTCCTCCTATGTCCATCCTAAATCTATTTCCTCTGCAAACACATCCTCTCACTGACACTTTCTAGATCACTGAAATTCTCAGCTTGGAAACAAAGACTTTAAGCTTTATTTAAACCAAGATTTATGAAACTATGTTGTGTGACCTACTGATGGGTCTTGGAGGGAGTCCTAGCGATTATGGGAGGTCAAAACATAACATTCCACGTATTTTAAATGATTAAAAAATGGATGCACAACAGAAGCCTTGTAATGGTGAGGCCATTCTACTGCTGTAGCCTTGAAATCCCAGCTAGCCATAGTTATGTGTTTCACTGGATTTACTTTATACAAAAGAGTACAAGTCTCATTCAAATATATTGTTTATTATCTGTAACACAAAGTTCAAGTACCCATGCAGACAGACAACTACAAGATGTATCCCTGATTTCAGAGCTGCCCAGGGAGCATAGTTAAAATGATGGAGTTTTGCCATATGAATGTGTTTCTGGCATGAAGAGCATTGAGTCTGGGAACCTTTGTCTTCAAGATGGTGGCTTGAGGTGGGAGAATGATGCTGAACACTTTTTAAAATGAAGTCACTATACATCCAATGGGAGCTTTAAAATACCTCAATTCTGAGGTATTTTTGTTTAAACTGCAGAATTTTAACATATAATAATATGAATATAATGGACCAGATCCTTCAGATTGGCTGAAGACCTCTTGATGCAAATCCTGAGGCGGAGAGAAAGATGGTTTTAAGCCATTTCTGTGTTCCCCCAGTCCTGAGCTACCAGATGTTGGCCTAGTTCCCAGTGCAAATGGGAGCAGCATGAAGGCTGCTCTAAAATGCACTGGCTCCCAAAAGCCCCTAGGGTCACCAGAGTATAAGAATACTCCAGCCATAGTCATTTTACCCAGCTGTCTCCTACGATGTGACATAGGAGCTGCAACAGAGATTTCCCTATGTTGGAGGAGTCCTCCACTGGCATTCTCAGTCAGCTTTCAAGACCCCGTTGCCAGTCAGCACTGTGTAGGCCATTGTAAGACAAACTGAGAGACCTTTCATTAGTCAAGACCCTGCAATTGACTTTCTTTAGCCAGGAGCTCAGCAGATTAGGTTGTCTTTGAAGGAGAAATACCCAGCTCAAGCTGCAGAAATCATGAAAGTTCTCATCTAGTTTTTGTCCTGGTGTCTCTGAGTTAGGCTAGGCAATGGCAATGAAAACAAATTAAAATATCAGTGCAATTTTATCAATCAAAAGTTATCTTAGACTGTATGGTACTTCCCCAGACTAGTGAGGAACAGCTTTTGTCCTCTACACAGGCCCATCCATAACATCAAACCGTTTAAGTACTTAGGTCAAGATTTTTACAGATGTAAAACTTAGGCTGCTAAATTTGTATTCTGACACCTAAGTAAGTGGCCTGATTTTCAAAAGTGCTCAGTACCCAGAAGTTCCCAATGACTTCAGTCCAGTCAAATATGGATTTAGGAGTCTAATTTCTGCATCCTTTTTTTAAAGCTCTTGGCCTTAAATTTATAATTAAAGTTTATTTTTCAAAACTTCTTAATAAATTGTTATTACAGGAATAGTTATGGTTACAAAAATTTGCCTACTCATGGTTAGAGATAGAGGTCTTGCGGAGGTGAAGTGGGGAGGAGTGTCACAAACATTCCTCAATCTGGAAGGGTATCACCAGCTCCAAAAATATTGGAAATCATTATTTAAACTATGAATTGGGCATTCCTGGATTATAGTTGATCTCTTTTGGAAGATTACTTCAGTTAGCACTGAGATCAAAACACTAAACTCTGCTCAAAACCTACAAAAAGAAAAGACTATAATCATGTGAAACAAGTGGCAAATAATTGTCCATTAGACACAATTTCTTGAGTATGCAGCCTAGTCTTGAATAAAAAAAAATTATCTGTCTGATCAATGGAGCCTCTTCAGAAATGCAATAGAAACTAGAAGGAAAAGCAAGCATGATATCAAGGGAAAAAATCAAAGAGAAATAGGAAACAGGAAGGAACTAAAAGAAAGCATCCTGTGCAGCACTTTGATAAGTTAAAAGCCCTTCTATGTTCCTATTTAACAATGTTAGTTTGAAGCTGAAACAGGAGGAACTGAATATGAACTTCAGCACTAGCTGTGCTCAAGTCATTATGGCTCTGCTTTTGATGTTAAATTTCCAGCAAACTTTTAAGCAATATTTGGTAGTGAGGGCAATTCTATTTCTCCATTTGAGGGACCGGAAGAGTTTCTGATGTACTTTAAATTTCATGCAGTGCCAGCACCAACTGTGATTTCTTTTTAAACAAACTTTTAAAGTACGTTTTAGCACTTGTGAAAGGCACCAGGTTGATGGCTCTGGAAAACACAGTCCTCAACCTATACTCAGAACAGGCCTGGGTAGCAGCTGTGAGAGTTACTCTGCACTACTCCTCCTTGATATGTACCAAACTGTGAGACCACACCTCTTAAAGGAAGATGTCAATTCATTCTCAATGCCATTCAATCTTGGGCATTTCTGTTGAGAAATCAGAGTGAAATTAATGCCAGTTGTGTTGAGGTTTGTTAAGTGGATACGTCTCTCTTTTGAGTTGACTTAGGAGCCCTAAACTCATTTCTCATTGGACACCCAACAGCTTACAGATGGTAACTGTGGCATGTACTACACAAAAGTGATTTTTTTTTTTTTAAGGAAAGACCAAAGCACCAATTGTTGGGTCTTGCTGAGTTTTGCTTGCACAGGATGTTAAAAGGGAGTAAAACTGAGTGCATGCCTGCAGGACAAAGTTAAAGCAACCTCTGGAAAGGGTGCAGGGAAGAGCCACCAAAAACAATTCCAGGGCTAGGAAAAATGCATTTCAATGAGATACTTCTGGAGCAGAATCTATTCAGCTTAATCGAAAAGAAAATCAAAAGGTGACTTGATTATGCACAGAAGTAACTTCATGGAGAGTAAATACCGGGTACTAAAGGGCATGTAAATCTAGTGGAGAAATGCATAACAGGAACCAATGGCTGTAATCGGAAGCCAGACAAATTCAAATGTGAAATAAGATACATATTCTTTCCCCCTCCCCCCTCCTTTTCTTTTTTTGAACAGGGAGGGTGGTTGGAACAAACTACCAAGGAAAGTGGTGGAGCTTCCATCACCTGATGTCTTCAAATCAAGACTGGATGTCTTTCTGGAAGATGGATTTTCATCAAACACACACTATTATACTCAATTCAGGAGGAAATGAATGAAATTCTATGACCTATCTTGTATAAGATGTCAGACTAGATAACATTTCCCTCTGGCCTTAAAATCTATAAATCACTGAATTGGCTGGAGGTCACCAGACCAGACCAAAACTTCAGTCACATCTTCTCCCCCAACCTATACCTCCAACACATCCCTGCTGTGGAAATAAAATAGGATCAATGGCCCTTTGTAGCACCAGAGCATGACAAAAGGGACCTTATCAGGATAAAGGAACTGATCTATTGAATTTGAGGTTTGCTGCTAATACTCAACCATTATTCACTCTCCTGACACAGACACAGCCATCATCTGATTAGGGATTTTTTATGGCATTGACTAGAAGAATATTAAGTAGAATTAAAATTAGAGCTATTAGTATAGAGCATCCAAAATGCTGTTGGCCAAAGTTAATAAAAACTATACCAGCAGATCGACTCATGTGAAAGAAAACTCTCCTCTGATTTGAGGACTTCAGTAATTCAATCAGAGGTTACAGGATCTATTACAGGCGTGGGTGGGAGAAGTTCTGTGGCTTGCAATGTGTAGATCAGGCTAGCTGATCGTGGATGGTTCCTTCTGACCTTAAAGTCTATGAGTTTTACACACAAACACAGAAGTACTGGAACTAAATGGGAACATCTGAAAATGAGAAATTTAGCAAGTTCTCTTATGAATGTGTCATATTCATAACAACTGGGGCCGGTGGAGTGGGGGAGACAGTAAACAGATACCATAGTACAAAATAAGGAGGAAAAAGCAGCGGTACCAATACAGTAGTCCAAGCATCACTAGTACATTGCTGTTACTTCTCTTTCAATGGCAGTGGTGGTAATGATGATATATTTAAACTTATTGGGTTTGCACTAATGATCAATAATAGTAAATCCCTAGCTGATAAATTCAAGTTTTATTTATATTTTCTTATTTGCATGTTATGTATTTTAGACTGCATTTATAAATTCAGTATAAATTTAAGGAAGCAAGGAAATATTGATATAGTTATGAACAGTCAAAGAAGCCAGAATTTGTGCAGAATATGCATTTTCAACCACAGACCAAACACAGTAAACAAACATAGACCAAAATGGGGTGGGTTTTGATATGACAAAGACTTGCACTTGCTGGGGGAAGATCTTATACAGTAATTCATACAGTAGAAAGCAAAATAAACCTTGAATTGTTTTTTTTTTAAGGACGTCCTTAATTAGTTTAGTGGAGAATCCAGCACAGCTGTTCCACTCTTTTTCTTAGGATTCTGCTGGGGAGGGAGAAGCCATGAACTCTGTGAGGGCTTTTCCACAGTCCTGCCAGCGGAGGCTGCCTGGGTGGGACACTGACCGACCTGGTCCCCTCGCCAGGCAGATCTGCTTACATTCTGGACTGATGGCAGAATGGGTGTTGTTGGTGGTTTGTGTTGCTGTGCCTCTGCCAGTAGCCCATAGGCTCAAGTAGAATCGAGAACAATCATATGTAAATATGCCTATCACAGAGAATGTCTACCGTGTAATGATACACCTGCAGCTGGCCCATGCCAGCCAACTTGGGATCACAGGGCTCACGCTAAGGGGCTGTTTAATTGCAGGGCAGATGTTCAGGCTTGGACTGCAGTCTGAGCTCTGGGACCCTCCCACATCGCAGCGTCCTAGAGCCCTGGCTTCAGCCTGATCCCAAATACCTTCACTGCAATTAAATAGCCACTTATCTTGAGCCATGGATTTTTATTTGCACTGTAGACATACCCACAGTATGTGTATTTCTTTTCATTCCCGAAATTTGTTAGAGTACACAACCCCCTTTTAAATCAATGGGTATCTCTAGGAGCAAAATTTAATCCTGTACTTACATATTATTATTTTTGTCATCACAATATAGATCAGAATATGTAATGTATGTTTTATAAATGCACACAATGTGGTTAAGATATGCAGCTCTTACAAAAAATATCCCATGCTAGTTATTATCCCTCCATAGATTGCAGTTCTATGTTGCATATACAGCATATATGGTACATACTGAGTGGGTGGAATGATCCAAACAAATCCCAGCTTGTGTTAACTTCTATTTAGCACTTTTGTTCAGCAATTTATCTGTTGCTGTATATCATAAAGCTCATTTTCTAGCCATCAAGGCATGTTACCATCATTACTGTGTGACTGCAGTGCTACTTACTGAGCCTGTAGACTGCTGGCTGACTGTAACTGTATCACACAGATAGCACCGTCTCCTTTAATTCCTGTAGTCAGTTCTCCCAACAAAGGAAAATAGTTTTGAAGTTTTTCTTTTACCTGCTTGCTGCCAGGAGGCTCATAATAGAGCCCATGCTGTTAACCCACATTGGAGCTCAAGCTACAAGCTGTGAGCCAACAGAGCTTGCAAGCTGGATGAACCATGCAGAGAAAGCTATGTATTCTGAAGCATATGCACATATACCAGAGGCTAACCATTTAAAGACAGTTACTTTCATAAGACTTACAATGTACTATACAGCCAGACTTATTTAAATTTACCTTATTTTCAGTGTTTTTCTAAATATTGGTATCAGTATGCATGTGTCCAAGGCTTGAGGTTATACCAGCAGCTAAGAAAATGGCAGAAACTATGGCCTAAATTTGCAGATGTGAGTGCCTATGGCTAGTCACCTATGTTCACATTCTGGCACCTAGTTACCCATATTTCAGCTCCCACTGAAGTACTACAGAATATGTGCTTGTAGGCTGATAGCAGACCACTCTGGACCATATTTTTAAGGGAAATTTTGCCAAACACATCCTTTAAACTTCAAATTCCCAAATGCGTCTTTGGAAATGTATTCCTCACTGTTTTGAAATCCCTGCCATATTCAGACACCACAATGTTTACTTGTATGTACACACCCACATGAATTGCAATTTTGTATTATTTCAGAAAAAAATCAAAATAATACTCTCTATTTAATTATTTTGATTGTTCAAAGATACAAAATTGTAACATACAACAAATAAGCAACACCCAAACCACTGACTGAAACTAAAGAATGATTTTTGATCTACATCTCAAAGCTCACTTTTGTTTGCTTGCTTTGCATCACTAAACTATGCCCAGAGCTGTGTCCCATGTAAAAGAACTGCAATATTTAAATTTTTTAAAAGTACAAAATATGATCTGAATTCTTGTCATTATTTTTCTCCCTATAGCAGTTTCCCCTCTCTGTCCCTTCTTTGCCCTTACGATCTGTTCTCATTTCTTGTGATATGTGCCTTATTTACAATCAGATTATAGCCCCTCTGAAGCCCTGGGGCGAAGAAGCCTTTCTAGAATCTGGCAGCAAAGAAAAGACACATTATGCCATATTCAGGCATACTGCTTCCAGAGTGCTGGCGGCAAATTATGCTAGGCAGCAGCACTTGCTATAACTGTAAAAAGGTGTAACCACTACTCTATTCCCCTTCTTCCACCAGCATTTCCCTGCCAGTCCTGCTCCTGTGCACACACATACATGGGTCTCCCAATAAGGTGTGCCCTGCATCTTTTGAAATGCACACTAGAGTACATCAAAGATGTAATCCTAGAACATTTCTTTCTTCTGTGGGTTTAAATTATGCAACTTTTCAGCAGCAAAAATCAAAAACCAAACACACACACAAGCCACAAATTCTGGTCTGGGATGAATTTGTATGTGCAAACAGGCATTTGTCCATGCAGACCAGGAACTTAACATGTGCAAACAGGTAGTTAGATGCACAATTCCCTGATCTGTTACATAATGCAAATGTGGTGAGTATGCAGTATGCTGTGGGTCCATGTATATACTTGTAGGTGCAGCCATAAAGTCCACAGCTATACATCTGGACCTTAAGGTAACTCAAAATGAACATTTTTGTGGAATGGGTTCTATTTTTCAAAAATAGTGCTAAATAAAGTGAAGAAAAAGGAACAGTTAGTGACTGTTGTGTCCAGCTTTAGCTTTGTGCTGCTCTTAGGCAAACTAGAATGAATTCTCTCCTGTGTAGCCCCTATTTTGCTGTGCTAGGTGATTACCTGTTTTGTCTATGTGGGAGAGTTAGCTGTGATTGAATCAAAACTTATACACAGGGGCCAGGAACTAAGGAGCACTGGTCAAAAACATCCCACTGAAACTTTCCTTAACAAAAATTGCCCTTTTCGTTAAACAAAATGTTTAATTTTAGTCTAAATTTTCCAGCTTTTTTGTTTGTTTTTAGTTTGTCGAAAACTCCGAAATTTTCTGCAAAATATAGTGAAAAAAATCTTTTTTTATCTCTTTCAAAATGTTTCATGACAATTATTTACCATTTTCCAGCCTACTTACACGTTAGCCAACATACTCCAACCCTCGTCTGAAATGCTTGTTGAAAAACAGTTTTTGCACATGACCAGCAGTATCTGATTTTAAACATTTAAAGACAGTTTGGTTTTTTTTAAATCTCTTATTTAGGGATTTGACAATGATTCTGTTCATATTTACTTCATATACAAAGAGTGGAATCTTCCAGTATTTGTGAGTAATTGAATAGTTCTCTGAGTAAAACATAAGTAAGGAATGGTCATATCGTAATTCATCAGATCCTGTCTGGTTGAGGTGACAGATAATCTGATTAAGTATGAGAGCCATCATTGTTCATGCAGAAGAATACAGTGACTGGCCCAGATCTCTCTCTCACTTAATGCCAGTATAAATCCACTGTGCTTGATTCATCCTTGCAGGCATTGTGAATTGTAAATTGCACTGCACAGTGCCATGGGGAGCAGCGCTGACAGCACATTTTAACTGTCTACACTACAAGCTAGGGGTGTCATTCCCCTGCCCCTGTACACACACTCGTGCAAGCTCTCATCGATCTAGCATGTGTCTGAATAGCAGTACAGCCATGGTAGCATGGGTAGTGGTAGCAGAGACACCTGAACCATGAACTGAACCATGCTGAGTACATGCCTACCAATTCCAGGCGGGTTTGTACTTGGTGGGACTCAGCTGTGCCTCCATTGCCACTAACCATGCTACTGTGGCTACACTGTTCTTTAAACTTGCAGTAGCTCAATAAGAGCAAGCATGAATGTATGTACACAGGAGGGGTAATTACATCCCTGTAGTGCAGATATTGTCTGAGGGTCATAGGGTAGTCTCCACTGCATCAGTTTCCCAGGTCTGGTAGACAGACACGTGCTAGCTCTGCTCAAGCTAAAAATAGCAATTCCTCTAGTAACTTTCCACTACTCCACTAGTTCACCTTTCAGCACAATCTGTTGCTTTCTCCCCTTCAGCCATTTCCTTACCCACTTTACAATTCCTGTACTAATCCACCTCTTTTCTAATTTAACTAATAATTTCCCATGTGATATTATGTCAAGTGCTTTGCTGACATCCAAGTATATTATGTTGACTGCATTTCTCTTGTCTAAAAAATTAGTTATTTTATCAAGGAAGGAAATCAGGTTAGTCTGACACAATCTATCTATGTTGCATTACATCCCCTTTTCCATTTATCTCCATTCATTTAATTATTCTTTCTTTTACAATTTGTTCCAAAATCTCGCACATTATTGACTTTAGACTAACAAGTCTAATTGCTCAGATCACACTTTCCCATTTCTTAAATATAGGTACTATATTAGCTATTCTCTAGTCACAGAGTACTACCACTGAATAGGTAGATTTATTAAAAATCTTTGCTACTGGACTAAATCTTATATGCCACTTTTTTCAGAATTCTGAGATGGAAATTATCCAATCCCCCGGAGCTGAGCACATTAAACTTTTTGAAAGAGCAGATGGTAATTCCACCTTTGAGGCCTGCAGCCTGTGTTTTCCTATGGGAATGAATTGAACCAATAGACCTCACTGTTACCCCAGATTAACTCTGATGTAACAGAAGGCATAGGTCAGTATTCATGTCACACTCCCTGTCAGTACCCAGCCCAAGCCGGGGAAACTAATAATCCAACCAGTGGACCAAATTTGGTGATGAATCCTGGTCATGTCCCACCTGAGGCACGTTGGGCATGTGTTAAGAAGAGACAGAAAGGAGAATCTGGCTCATAGGCTTCATTTGAATGCTGTCTTTTCCCTCATGATGTTGTTTTATCCACCTCTATTTTTAAATGTTTGTGGGAAAGACAGGAGCAAAAATCCTCTTGGCCCCTCTACTGTATGTTCAATATCCAGCCCCAAGCTGTGCAAAAATTGCCCTACCGGTAACGTTCAAACCCCACTCCCAGCCCAAATATTTTGATAGTTGTGCTACACACAAGAGACTCTTTGGAAGCACATGAAGTCATGAAAATAAATAAGTTACACCATCCCATCAAAAGAGCGTCTCACCCAAAGAATCATTCTGGCCCAAATTTTGAAAGATCTTTGATCCAGCCTCTATTTGTGTGTGTGTATCAGTGCGCATGCACTTTTTGGGCACCGTCACCTATGTGTAATCCATGCATATGAACATATCTGCAACTTGGGGATTGACCAATAATAGCTAAGTATTATTATTATTTTAAGGTGTAGATTTGAGTGTGCAAATTCTATCATCTGCATGCAGCTGACAGTGTTCAAAAAATGAAGAATGGCTACTTTTTGAAAGTTTGGCCCTTTATTTCCTTCACTACAGAGAGATGGTAAGGGGGATTAGAGGGTTAGCCTTTGGGCTCCTCTCCAGCCTGAGATTCCGCAGCTGTAGCTGTTGCGGGAAGTGGCTGCTTAGCCGGTGGTCCATGCTAGATATGTCTGTAACTGAACAGAAACACATCAGCCATTTTAAACTATCAGCCTATTTCTGACTATACTACTAGCTGCCTTCAGTTTGGAAAAATATTAACAATCTTTGTAGTGGAAGGTGGGGGCGGGAGGAAGGAATGCAGAGGGTCTGATTCACCTGCTTTTCTTATATAACTTCACACGTCAGCCATTTTACAGCATATGAGCTGGATCCTAAATGCGTGACAAAGAATTTCAAACGATGACAAAAAGAAAAGGAAAATCTTTCTGACACTTCAGGTCATTGAAATTGTTCAAACAAAATGTAGAAGATATCTTAGTGTCCTGATTCATCAGCTGCAGTTGACACAGAGCTCTCACTACATCTGTCAGAACCTTGCACTCCACACTCTGGCAGCCCTGCTTGTTATTGGAAGCATACAGCCATCCGTCTGTCAAATCCCTCTGCGTTCTCAAGGTCTTGTGAAGGTTCTGGTTATTTGCAGTTATTTTTTTCGATGCTGATCATTGTTTGGTGTTCAGACGATTAGGAAGCATTATTTGTCTCTCCAGACTCCTGTTAATATGAATGTTTTAAATATTCAAAATAGTAATCTACATTATGGAATCACAGCCTGTAATTCTGTTTAAAATAATATTACTTAGCTTTTATTAGTAATATCCACAAGCAGCAGATGATATGAAAAAATTCTAAGGCCATTCATTTCTAATTGTTTTTTATTTGTAGTCTTATAATTTAAAATGCTGCCAAATTCTGATACTAACGTCTCAAAATGGTCCCATCATCATCAAAGGGTCTACTTGCAGAATAAGATACTATTAAGAAAAAATAATGATTTTAGAATCTGGCCCTCAATTTGAAAAAAAAAAAATCATTTCTGAGCTGAGCTGTCCTGGCACTGAATTTTACATTTGAGCTGCACATCAGCAAATATAAAAGTTTATAAAATCTTGACGAGTGTGGAGAAGTGAATAAGGAAATGTTATTTATACCTTCACATAACACAAGAATTAGGGGGTCATCCAATGAAATTAATAGGCAACAGGTTTAAAACAAACCAAAGGAAATACATTTTCACATAACACAGAGTTAACCTGTGGAACTCTTTGCAGGGGATGTTGCAAAGGCCAAAACATTAACAGGGTTCAAAAAAAGAACCAGATACTTTCACGGAGGATACAATCATCAATGATAAGTAGCCAGGAGGGGCAGGGATGCCACACCATGCTCTGAGTGTCCTCAGCTTCTGTTTGCCAGAAGCTGGGAGAGGATGACAGGGTTCAGGTCACTATTCTGTTCATTACCTCTGTGGCACTTGGCATTGACAACTGTTGGAAGACAGGATACTGAGCTAGATGGATCATTGGTCTGACCCAGTATGGCAGTTCTTATTGAAAGGAGGAGCTGAATGACTCTTTACTATACCAGTCATAATCACTCAGTTTTGTGACGTTTACTCATTAAAAAACGATTGATTGTTTAAAGGGGCACAAGGGACAGTTGGGCACTATGCACTATAGATAGCTCAAGCTGCTATTTGTCTCATTCAGAATTACATACAAAAAAAAAAGGCAATTATGTTCATACTAACACCAAGGCCCTGATCTAGCAAGCTTGGCACACACAGAACTCTCATCGAAGTCAAGACTTCACTGGGGTTTCTATACATGGAGGGCTTGTAGGACTGGGTCCTCTTTTTGTAAAAAATCTTAAGGTCAAATCCTTGTCCTAGTACTCAGTCCTAGTAATCAAGCTGTGGGGGGATTTCTGCGAAGGCCAAGGTCAGAAAGACTTTTCTCTCCCAGACCAGAAACGGAAGAGGTGTTGCTCTTCAGCCTCAAGCAACAGTAGCTCCCATGGCTCCCAACTTTCTCACTGTTGGGTGAAATGGGTCTATATAGATCAGGAATCATTGGATCCACACATGCCTCTCCATTAATGCCTTCTCCCCCTCCCACCATCATGCTGAAGAGCCTGGAGTCCCAGCAGAGCACAACTCCATGGTGTGCTGGTGTACAGGCCCCTTACACAGTGTTTCAGTCACCTTCCCATCTGCATACTGTACTCAGTGGAAGCATGCTAGTTCTGCCATAGGCAGAGTACTCCACACCAGTGGAAGGGGAAGCAGGGTTTGTTCCACAGAGCATATGGGACATTTAATATGATGAGGTAACAAATATATTTATTACACTATAAAAAGCCCACTACTATTTTCATTAAGTGATACAGAGTTAGCCTAAAACTGTTGATGATTCAGGGGACTGTTTTATGTCCCATCCAACTCAGTAGTGCCAAAAAATCACTTGTCTATGGGCTGTTTGGTGACCTAAGTAAAATTGTTTGGTAATAATAATAAAAATAACAGCTAGATTTTATATAGCACTTCTCAGTAGATCTTAGTGTGCTTTCAAAGGAAGGAAATATCATTATCTTTATTTTACAGTTGGGGAAACTGAGCCAGGGAGTGAGGAAGTGATTTGCCTAGGATCACCCAGCTGGCCACTGACAGAGCCAGAAATAGAATGTACATCTCTTGAGTCCCAGTCCAGTGCTCTGTCAACCAAACACTCCCTCCCTACTAAATGCAGCACATTTGACCATGCACAGAAAACTGCCATCACATTGGGCATTAGCTGGCACAATTACTGGTAGTCTAGCTAAGGAGAGCAAGAAGTGAATTGGCAAAGACATTATGCCCTGTAAGCCCTCACCATCCCTTGTCCCTCTAGTTTCGTAGAGACATAGCAGGGTTCCAGTTGCCCTTTATTGCTTTACTTGCTATGTGAGTAGAGGACTTAAGGCTAAATCCACAAAGAGATTTAGGTGCCTAACTGCCACATTAGATGCCTAAATCAAAAGTTTAAATCCTCAAAAACTTCTGCCCAGCTGCTGCCACCTAACCCTGTAGATGCCTATATTTTTGCCAACAAAATCCCCTACGTTTTTGGTGGTAGACACGTGCAAAGCCACTTCAGTGCACAGCCACTTCAGTGCCCAACACCCAACTCATGCCTAAGCCCAAGCATGATCCTCAAACTAAGTGTCCCCCCACCTACCAAATCGACCCTGAAAAAATTCTTGGTGGTGGTGCTGTCTCTCTCATTGTTACCCAGTAGTCCAGTGCCTAGACCTCCCACATCTCAGATAGTGCCCTAATCACTGGGCTATGAAGTATTCAAAAGTGTGCTGCTCTCAGTCATTCCTGTTTGAACTGTTCCACTGCGTGTAAATAGTTAAATATGTCATTGGACCAAAGGGGGGAAGCAAATGAGCAATGAGAGTATGTGTGACTGTGACTTTATAGCCCAGTGATTAGGGCACCCACCTGAGAGGTAGGAGGCCCAGCTTCAAGCCCCTGCACCAATGTATATTTAAATATTATATACAAAGTGAAACAGCTTCAACAGGAATACCCTCTAGCCTAGTGGTTTGGTCTTTCTTGTGAGAGATCTGTGTTCGACTCCCTGCTCGGACTCAGGCAGAGTGGGGATCTGAACTCAGGTCTCCTACATCCTGGGGGAGTGCTCTAACAACTGGGGCCTGGTATACACTACATGTTTATACTGATTTTAGCAGCGTTAAACCAATTTAACACTGCACCCGTCCACACAACGAGGCCCTTTATTTCGATATAAAGGGCTCTTTAAAACCAGTTTCTTACTCCTCCCCGACGAGAGAGTAGCGCTAAAATCAGTATTATCATATCGGATTAGAGTTAGCGTGGCCGCAAATCGACGTTATTGGCCTCCGGGGCGGTATCCCACAGGCACCACTGTGTACCGCTCTGACAGCAATCTGAACTCGGATTGCACTGGCCAGGTAGACAGGAAAAGCCCTGCGAACTTTTGAATTTCATTTCCTGTTTGCCAGCGTGGAAGAGCTCACCAGCACAGGTGACCACGCAGAGCTGTCATCAGCACAGGTTAACAATGCAGTCTCCTGAGAATCGAAAAAGAGGTCCAGCATGGACCGCATGGAGGTACTGGATCTGATCGCTATATGGGGAAAGGATTCTGTGCTAACAGAACTCCGTTCCAAAAGACAAAATGAAAAAACATTTGAAAAAATTTCCAAGGCTATGATGGAGAAAGACCACACCAGGGACTCAGCGTGCAGAGTGAAAGTTAAGAGCTCAGACAGCCTACCAGAAAACCAAAGAAGCAACGGAAGGTCCAGGCAGGGCAGAAAACATGCCGCTTCTACGCTGAGCTGCATGCAATTCTAGGGGTCCGCGCCACTACATCCACCCTTATCCGTGAGCATTCGAGGTGGGGATGGTCATCTCACCATGGCTGAGGATTCTTGCAAACGGAAGTGAGGGGAGGAAGAGGAGGACGAGCTCTGCAGAGAGCACACACACACCGTTCTTCCCAGCAGCCAGAGCTTTTTCTCACCCAGACGGAATTACCCTCCCTCACCTCCCAAGCCAGTAGCCCAGACAATGAAGCCATGGAAGCGACCTCTGGTGATGTACCTATTTGTAAATATAAACACATGGTCTTAAAAAGCAAGCATTTTTAATGATGAATTTGCCCTTTTTTGAAAGGGGGGGGGGCGGCGGCGTGACATGCTTTCCTTCACTATTCGTTGCCATATGTCAGGTCATCTCATTCTTGCTTGGACTCTAGTACCATTTTCTTTGATACACTGCTATTAATCACATGGAGTCTTGTGTGCATAGCGAGCAGCGTGTCAACATACTTGCAGTGAGATCATCTCCTGACATAGCAAGCATCTTCTCGTCTGCGCGGATCTTACTCCAAAAGGCCTTTTTTCACGCGCATAGGTGTGTTGAGTGGACAAGACGCCTTACTTCTCATCCGCGAGACGATATAGACACTTGACGCACGCCAGGACGATGTAAGAGCAAGTAGGTCTGTATCATTACATGACATGAGCCGTAGTGCGTATTTGAAAGATCTTTCCGCAGCTGTGATGCGGGTGCAAGCGTTGACAAGCAAAGCATCCTTGTCGTTGAACTAGCTAATAAAATGTGTTATTCCTCAGCAGAACAGAGAGATATCGTTATCTGGTATACGGCTGTTCAATTCAGCAAATCATCTAATATAATGAGACAGAATCCATTCCTGCACTACATAGCTCGCTTGTTTTGTCTTAACTTGTGCTGTGAGTAAGCGCTCTTGTCCTTGCAGGGAGCGCATATAGCTGTGGAGATGACGGTCGAAAGACGGAGAAGAGGGCGGGAAATTGTCCGTCTGCAGTGCTGTTTGTCTCATTGTGCTAAGCAGCTGTATCCGTTTTCCTCTGCTCAACAGAGCTCAAGCTCACTTGTGGGGGCGCACGCCTGTTCCCAAGAGAGGTCCAAAGGTCGAAATTCCTGACCTATGTGGAGTCTCCTTCCTATAGCGATTTAGCCCGAGCCATCGGGAAGGGCGCCGAAGCGCGCGCAACACGAAAGTTTCATTCCGCAGAGAATTGGCTACTCTGATCATACATGGATGCTCGCTTGCCGCGTGCTGCAGTTCTCGCTCCTCGCACGCTCTAGCACAGGAAAGATGCGTATCAGGCTTGTACAACTGATTTGTCCACTGTGGGCTAATTAGCAAACCTTTCTGGCACGTGGATGTTATGAAGGCGGTGCATGAAGCCGGGTGGGTTTGAAGCGACAGTGTGCTTACCGGGGGGAGACGCATGCAAGCTGAAGTCTACTGCTCCCGGACCTGCGTCTTAGAAAATCTCTAACACCAGAGCACAGGCACTCAATAATTAATGATTGCAAAATCCGACCTTTTGAGTGAAATCACATGTGCTATGTCAGGTGAATAGTTTGTTCACCGTGATAAGAGTATAAGCATTGTCCTGTAAAATGATCTTTTATATACTTCTCTCCTTTTTTGCCGCTCCCTCATGCAGCTGCAAATTTTCAACCTCCTACTCCATCGCCGAAAGCTATCTCAAATAAAGCGCCAGAAAAGAAAATACGGCGAGACGAAAGGTTCTCGGAAATCATGGGAAGGACCCCAATGAAAGAAAGCTCATCTGAATGATGGAAGATGTTGTATCATCCAATTACAGACAAAAGATCCAGTGAACTGTAGACAGAAGGACCCAATTAGAGGGAGGACGAACGTAGAAAGAGGGAACGCACGAGATAAGAGTGGCGCAGGAAGATCAGTGGTGGCGGGAATGCAACATGGGGGCTGCGTTATCAAACTGCATTATTCCTCCGACGTCTGTGGAGCTGTCAGGAACAGCATCAGGGTCACAGAGCCCACTGCTGCCCCTGTTAACGCACTTCACCCCTCACCATATGTCTGTATCGTCCTTACCCAGATGGGTAAGAACACAAGTGGGGAAGGCTTCCGTTGCACCCGCCCCACATCCAACCTAGTGGACAGCCCAACCAAAGCCTTCACTACTTGTAAATATTTATTGTATGGCCCTTTTTCCTTCCCTCCGGTATCCTCCTACCAAACCACACCGGCGATACCTTGTCAGTCTTCCCTCTTTTTATAAATGACTTTGAATTAAAGAATACCAAAGTGATTTTTAAACATAGTTGACTTTATTTCCTTAAGCAAGCTGTAATCGAAGATGAGGTGGGTGTCTTAAGGAATGAGTCAAGTGCAGGGGGGAGGTGTTTTCATCAATGGGAAACAAACACCAACAGTCACACCGTCCCTGGCCTGATAAACTCATTTTCAAAAGGCTTCTCTGATGCGCACTGCCTTCCTTGGTGTTGCTCTTCTAATCCCCTGTGTGCTGGCTGCGCGTAATCCAGCAGCCAGCTGATTTGGACCTTCAGCCGTCCCAACCCCCATAAAGGTCTCCCCCTTTACTCTCACAGAGATTGTGGAGCAACACAGCAAGCAGCAATAACAATGGGAATTTGTTTGGTGAGTTCATTGAGCCAAGTCATAACTGCGACAGCACACCTTAAACGCAATGATTGCACATTGCTACCACCATCTTGCACTTGCTCACGCCTTGTAGTTTAACAGCTCGCTGACTACTGTCCAGGCTGCCTGCGTTTATGGCTTCTAGTGAGCCATTCTGATCAAGGGGAGGCTGGGTTCACGCAGATAACTGTACAGGCATTTCACATCCCCAACTAGTATTTTTCTGTTGGGGAAGTAATTCCGCTTGCTGCAGCATTTAAACAGAGATATGTTCCTGAAAGACGCGAGCATCATGACCCTTTCTGGCCATCCCACAATGGATGTTGATGAAAGCATCCCTTCGTGATCCACCAGGTGCTTGCAGCACCATCTGGTGGGAAAAAGGGTTACTCCCCTTGTGATTTACGTACTGGGTGCCCTGTGCTCCGGTGCCCAAGATTTTATGATATGGTCTTTCGCAGTCTATCGCCCCACCAACAGTAGGAATCCCATTCAGCAAAGCCCATCCGCTTATGACCTGCACCTTTTTCCAGAGTCACAAACCTTTTGTAGCATGCAGTTAATGCTTGCTTTCTACTTGCATCACAGCACCCCCACAGTAGATTTCTGCCCACTCCAATGAGTTCAGCGGACGTGACAGTAGTTGTCGTGGCATTGCAAGGCTTCCAAGGGCATTCCACCGCTTTCAGAAAAAAAAAAAAAAGAACTCTTGTGAGGGCTGCTCTCATCTTGGTATTCTGGCGTTTTAGGGCAGGGGAAAGCAAGTCACAAAGTTCCATGAAAGTGCCCTTATGCATGCCAAAGTTTTGCAGACGCTGCAAATCGTCCCAAACCTGCAAAACTATGCGGTCCCAAGAGTCTGTGCTTGTTTCCTGGGCCCAAAATCAGCGTTCAATGGCTAGAACCTGCCCCATTATCAGCAGGATCTTCAAAGTGCAGGGGCCCACGGTTTGAGAAAATTCTGTGTCCATGTCTTCATCACTCTCATCGCCGCTCTGCCGTATCCGCCTCCTCCTCGCCTGGCTTTGCAGGTTCTGGTTCAACACAGACTGCATGAGAATGTGCGAGGTGTTTACAATGTCCACGATTGTGGTCTTGATCTGAGCAGGGTCCATGCTTGCTGTGCTATGGCGTTTGCACAGTTCAGCCAGGAAAAAAGGCGCGAAACGGTTGTCTGCTGCTTTCACGGAGGGAGGGGTGAGGCTGTACCCAGAACCACCTGCGACAAATGTTTTTTGCCCCATCAGGCACTGGGATCTCAACCCAGAATTCCAAGGGGCAGGGGAGACTGCGGGAACTATGGGATAGCTGTGGGATAGCTACCCACAGTGCAATGCTCCAGAAATCAACGTTAGCCTCGGTACATGGATGCACACCACCGAATTAATGTGCTCAGTGCGGCCGTGTGCACTTGACTTTATACAATCTGTTTTACAAAACCGGTTTATGTAAAATTGGAATAATCCCGTAGAGTAGACATACCCTGGGTAAAAGGGAGCACTACCCCCTGTTCCTCCATTTTGTGGCCTGGCGTAGGCACCTAACCTAACTCCAGGTGTGGTTCATGAATCCTAAGTGGAGGGAAGTGGCTCCTGTAGGTGACTAAGTCTCTTTCAGGGCCACACCCCTCTCCTCAGCATTTCCTATTGGCTAGCTCAGCCAACTCTCTACTCAGTGTGCTAGCTTCTGTGGATCCCATTCTCAGGGCGCTTAACTCTCGCGTTACAACAGCGAGTTTAATTAGGCGTTACAACAGCGAGTTTAAGGCCCCTTTGTGGATCTGGCCCTTAGGCTTTAAGGAATGTGAATCTATTGCCTTTCAAGAGGACTGAGGGACACATCCTATAAAGGTTTACTCTTGTGAGTAGCACTTATACATAGTCCCATTGCAGTCAGCGGGACCATTCATGTGATCATTTGCAGGATCAGACCCTAAATTCACTTTTAAAATAAGAGATTTAGCTCACAGCAAGTTATATTGCTTAAAATACCTTGAAAATCCAAAAATGTCATGTTATTTTTACTGAGTTTTCAGTTCACTGTGATCAGTGTAAAAGCCCTGAACGTTGTACTCTGTTATTAAATGTGAGTGCTCCTTTAATCATTCATTGATATTTGACATCCAATAACTGCCTAATTGCATTTAAATTACATGCTCATGTGAGACGCTTAAGTATTTAACATTAACTGACTTGTAAATAATTGATTTTTTAAATTGTGAACTATCAGCCCCCCTCATCAAGAGAACCACCAGTCATCAGTGAGGAGAATTAGTTGGCTTCCCAGCATGGAACTGTGGACAGTTGCAAGGCAACTGGGTGGCTTAAAGAAATCCATTTACTCATTGTGTTGCTTTGAGAAATACCACCGCCAAAGAATGTTTAATCACAGGAGTCAATCTTCATAGTGACAGCTCCATGGCCCTTACTGAAGTAGACTTTGCAGTGGCACGAAAGACATTTCTAAAGGTTCAGCTGCTATGCCGGACCATTAAGCCTCTGAGGCACAGAGGAAAACAAAAAGGGATTGTCAATGTCATGTCTGAAGCAGAAACAAGCTTTGAAATATAAGAGAGGATAAAACAAAAAGCCTGTACAGGTATGTCATTCCCAACCTGATAAAAATACTAGCAAAATGAACAATAAAGGTTGGATTTGAAAAGCTGCCATCTCTGAGAGAAACCTGACTAGGTCATTTTAACCTAAAACCTGACACACAATTATGCTGCAACTTGAGGTCTTGAGAGCTCACTATGGCTACAAGCTCAGCAATAGGAGATGCATAGAAATGATAAGTTAAACAAGATCTCTGGATGCCTGGTTATGTAAGGAAAGCCTGATGTAAATCAGGGGAAGATAATACATTTCACCCAAGTTGCTTAGAAAAAAATTTCAAATTTCAATTAGTTCTAGAGCAGGGGTGGGCACCCGTGGGATTACTACCCCCATGCTGCGGCAGGCCCTGTGCTGTTTACCTGGAGTGGCTCCGGGGTGGCAGTGGCATGCACTGAGGCCAGGACAGGCTCCCTGCATGCCTGCCTTGGCCCTGCACTGCTTCCAGAAGTGGCCAGCACCACATCCCTGTGGCCCCTGGGAGAGGCGGGGAGCAGAGGGCTCCACGCGCTGCCCTTGCCTGCAGACACTCACCCCACCCGCACTCACAGCTCCCATTGGCTGGGAACAGGGAACTGCGGCCAATGGGAGCTTCAGGGGAGGTACCTGCAGGCGAGGACAGTGCGCAAAGCTCTCTGCCCCCCCCCACAGAGGCTACAGGGTAGATGGTGCTGGCTGCTTCTGGGAGCAGTGCAGGGCCAGGGTAGGCATGCAGGGAGCTTGTCCTGGCCCCAGTGCATGCCACTGCCACCCCAGAGCCACTCCAGGTAAACAGCACCAGGCCGCAGCCCTCATCCCAACTCCCTACCATGAGCCCCCTGCTGCACCTCGCACCCCTGCCTCACTGCTCACTCCTCCTGCACCCCAACCCCCTGCCCTGAGCCCCCTCACACTCTTCTCCCTGCATCCCTGCCCTGAACCCCACCCGCACTCCACACCCCATCCTGCACCCCAACCCACTGCCCTGAGCCCCCTCATTCACACCTCCTCTGCCCCAAACCCTTGCCCTGAGCCCCTTCCTGCACACTGCACGCCCTCCCACATCCCACACTCCCTCCTGCGCCCCAACCCCCTGCCCAGGCCCTACATTCATGGCCCTGCATGCAATTTCCCCACCACAGATAAGGTCACTGATGCAGTGATTCAATGTTTATTAGATATTTAAAGTTGTTCCTGGGGAGTATTTGTAAAATAAATATATTTTTGAGAGGAAAAATGTGACATGAAGTGATAGCAATTCTTTCTGGGTCCAGTCATCTTTGTTAAGGCAAAACAGTGCACAAAAATAGAGCACTTTAGACCCTGGATTTAACTTATTTCCAATAAAAATGCATCAGCTGCAGCATTTTCATGAAAGACATGAAGTTTTGAATGCCTATAGTTTGTTGCCTTGTAATTTAGTTGGGGCCATTGTACATAAATATGCAGAATTCCACATCCTTGATGAAAATAGGCTTTCCTAGTTTATGGGCTTGCATACATTGTGTGCTGATTTCTCTGCACAGGGTAAAATTTATATTGAAAGCAAAAAATGAGAGCAAAGCAAAAAGAAAATTACTATAAAGGGCTTTCCCTTATATAGCAAAAGTGCCAACTCTAAACAAAATACTTTTGGACACTGTCTTTTGAATATATATGGTTTTGGAACAATTATGGAAAGTTTAAAATTATGGGCCAGATCTTTCTCCACTCTGGTAGTACAAAGGAAATTTAAAGCTGCCATAAAAGAGAAGAGCGCACACCAGCAGCAGAAGGGGGTTTGTGGTTAACGCAAACTGCACACCATTGATTTTCCTCCTGTGTAAACACCATTACAACTGATGTAATTCATACTTAGAGGCTGCTCTAAGTTGCGTAGGATTCATACATTCCAAGGCTAGAAGGAACCATTGTGATCAACTGGTCTGACTTTGACTATAACACAAGCAGTGAATTCCCCCAAAATAATTCCTAGAGCAGATAATTTAGAAAAACAGCCAATCTTGATTTAAAAATTGTCAATGCTGGAGAATCTATCATGACTTTTGGTAAATTACTCCAATGATTAATTACCTTCACTGTCAAAATTTACACCTTATTTCCAATCTGAATTTGTCTAGGTTCAGCTTCTAGTCATTGGATCATGTTACACCTTTTTCTGCTAGATTGAAGAGCCCATTATTAAATATTTGTTCCCTATGCAGATACTTACAGACTGTAATCAAGTCACCCCTTAACTTTCTTTTGTTAAGATAAATAGATTGAGCTCCTTGAGTTTATCACTATAATGCATATTTTCTAATCCTTTAACCATTCTCAAGACTCTTCTCTGAACCCTCTCCAATTTATCAACACCCTTCTTGAATTGTAGGCACCAGCACTGGACACACTATTCCAGCAGTGGTCACATGAGTGCCAAATACAAAGATGAAATAACCTCTCTACTTCTCCTCAAGATTCCCCAGTTTATACATCTCAGGATCTCAATCATTCTTTTGTCCACAGCCTCACATTGGCAGCTCATGTTCAGCTGATTATCCACCATGCCGCAAATCTTTTTCAAAGTCACTGCTTCCCAGGACAGAGTCTTGTAAGTATGGCTTGCATCCTTTGTTGCTAGTCATATACATTTACATTTAGCCATATTAAAATGCATATTGCTTAGGAAGATATCCAGATTGCTCTGCATCAGTGACCTGTTCATTATTCACCATTCCCCCAATTTGTGCATCATCTGCAAACTTTATCAGTGATGATTTTATTTTCTTCCAGGTCATCAATAAAAATGTTAAATAATATAGGGCCAAAAACCAGTCCCTTCAGTGGAATCCACTGGAAATACAACTGCTTGATGACAATCCACCATTTAGATTTTGAGACCTATTAGTTAGCCAGATTTTAATCCATTTAATGTGTGCCATGTTCATTTTATATCATTCTAGTTTTTTGTTTTTTTTATCAAAATGTCATGTGGTACCAAGTCAAACGCCTTACAGATATCTAAGTATATTACATCAACACTATAACCTTTATCAACAAAACTTGTAATTTCATCAAATAAATTTCAAGTTTAGTTTGACAATGTCTATTTTCCATAGACAATGTTGATCTGTATTAATTACCTCCTTTAATTCTGTATTAATCTAATCCTATATCAGCCACTCCCTTACCTTGCCCAGGATCAGTATGAGGCTGACAAGACTATAACTACCGAGGTCATCCCATTTACCTTTTTAAAAATTGGCACATTGGCATTCTTTCAGTTTTCTGGAGCTTCCTCCAAGACTTATTGAAAATCAACATTAATGGTCCAGTGAACTCCCCCGCCAATTCTTTTAAAACTCTTACATGCAAGCTATCAGGACCTGCTGTTTAAAAAAAGGTTTTCCTTCAGTGCTTTTGTTTAACATTTTTCAGAGATACTAGTGGAATGGAAAGAGTGTTATCATCACCATACAATGACACTATAACATCTGGTTGTTTTTCCCCAAACAGAAAACAGAAATATTTAGTGAACATTTCTACCTTTTCTGCACTATGATTGATAAATCTACCATTTCCATTTAAATTGACTGGTACCATTGTCAAGATTCTTTTAGTTCCTAATATATTTTTTAAACTCCTTCTTATTCCCTTTAAATCCGCTGGCCATAGATTTTTCTTCTTGTGTTCGTTTCCCTTATCAGTTTTCTACAATTCCTAACTTCTGATTTATATACATTACTATTCACTTCCCTTTTCTTCCACTTGTTATAAATAAGGAGGTGGAGCACATAGAAAAGTATTGAAATGCCACCTTTATCCTCTTCCATCTTTGGCACATCTGTGTGTTCAGCCCCTGACAGTATATTTTAAAACAGAATTTTTTTTTTACTTTTGTTACTAATAGTGTATTATTAAAACTGGAAGAATTTCTAAACATTGACTTTACCTCCCACCATTTATGCTGTCTATTTTCTGCATTTCACTCAATCTGGATAATTTAAAATAGACTAGACAGTCTCACGTTTGTTTCTAATCAGCTTCACTTTCAGGTCCAGATGCACAAATACAATTATGTAATGTAGCTGCAAACACTGCAGGGGATACTTACAAATATTTTCTCTGAAATTTTTTTAAGATTATTTTAATGCTTCCTCTTACTATTAACAAACCTTAGCACATAGACAAATGTAATGAACTGTGATGTATGTATGTGGAAACAGTTCATTCTCTCTTACCATGATTTGCTGGGTGACTCCTGTTTGGGATCCACCTGTGTGCTGAATTCAGGCTTGTATTCTTTTCTCTCACTTTTCCTCACACAGATAATTTGTACTTGCACACTAGTGAAGGAAGAAGCACAATAAGAGGATTTAATTAGAGGAACTGTTTAATTATAGTCCCTCTCCACTCCTAAGGCATGGGAATGGGAAGTTCTGGGAGTACTGTAGAGGTAATGCATTCATACCCGTAACCCATGGCTAAAGAAAGGCGGTGCCTTACAGTGTACAACAGTGATCTTTTGTGGCCAGTTAAATACTGCTTTTCACAAGATTCATCCCATCTTTTTCAACCAGACAGCTACTGGTAGTGGCGATGAAAGGAAGGGAGTTACAAAGCAGAGAAAAGTGGAGAATCTTTGGAGGCATTATGGATTCCCTTAAAAATGCAAGCAATGGCAGAAGAACACTGTTAAATTGAAAAATACAATAGATTGTGTTAAATTGTTTGACCAAAGTTGGGCAGACACTGTCTATCCTGGGGGTGAAATGCTGGCCTCATTACAATCAAGTGCAAAACTCCCATTGACTTAAGAAAGGCTAGAATTTTACTTTGGGTGTCTGGCAGACAATTTCAGATTATCATGCTCCTTCCCCTCCTTTTCTTTGTTTCCCTCATTCCAGAGGCAGCTCCTGACTTTTTTGACAGGTACAGCACAAATCACAAAACAGTTATTTCCATCCCTGCCTAATGTACAATTTACTAGCTATTAAAATATTATTTTATTTATAGTGAAGAAGCATCAAGCAGACCCGGGAGCTGAAGCCGCCACCATCTCCACTGCTACAGGGGCTGGCATGGGGGGTGGAGTCCAAAGAGGGCCCAGTGGCAGCTCCTGAAGCACATACACAGGGCCTATTCCATGGGGATATGAGCTGAGGAGGCAAAGTCCCCATCCCTGCTCCCTGAGCTTAACTGCTACAATCCTATGGCCTCACCAGGTAATGGTTACCGCAGCATGCCCTTATAAAGTAACTCCTGGGAATGGTAAATTGCCATGGTAAGAAGGCAGCTTCTTGTAGCACTATTAGCTATACCAAGATTTGAGCCTCACACAACACTACATTCATTAAACTTTCTGGCATTGAGTTTCACTACTGGAGAGAGAGAGAGAGAGAACGTTGTGACATTTAAATCAAATCACAATTTGTCCTTACAGCTGTCCATATTTATCAATTAAATAAAAATATGCAAAATATATTTTGTAGCTTATGGGAATTCTTGGGTAGGCTTGGGCTGAGGAGCTGCCCTTGCCTCATTCATTCTGTCCCGGGTACATTTTAGATTCAAAGCTGTTTGTGGCCAAGATGGTTGCTTTCTACATCTTCTGTGAAGCAGCTGACACATATTAGTGGATGCTAGAAGATAATGCTCTGAAACACTGTTTGTCAGAGGACTTAAAGACTGCTTAATAAAATCACTCAGCATTTGTAGAGCACTTTGCATCCTCAAATATTTTACACATCTTAACCAGTTAATCCTCCCAGTAACCCTGTGAAGTATGTGGGTAAAGATAAGTTTTATTACCCACTTCACAGGTGGGAAAACAGAGGCAGAGAAATGAGGTAATTTGGCCAAAAGCACTAAGTAATAGAATTAGGACTCAGAAATTCCTGGTTCCCAGAGCTCTAGTCAGACCAGATCTCTACAAAAAGCCGTTCTGGTCTATTTGACCCGAATATATTTGCATGCAGATCAAGCCTGAATACTAAAAAACCTTATGATATTGTGGGAAGGGAAGGGAATGGTTGTGTATTTGTAATTCTCTTTTTTTCTTAATATCCCTTCATCCTCACCCAGTCAATGTAGCCCAAATTAGAGATTAATGGCAGCTGAAAAATTCAATGTGGGCATTAGAAAACACCAATGTCTATTCTATTTGTTTTTTGTAAAACCCTCATAACTTCATATTACCTTTCAAATCACTCCCATGCTGAAGTCTTATATGCCAAGATTTAGCTTGTTGCAGAGTGTTATGGAAATTACCATATTACCCTTCCCCCCTCGAAGTAGGGGCTAATAGTGGAAAACTTGGCAGCCTCCCAACTCCGCTGCACTGAGATAACAAGGTATTAAACAGGTAACAGGATATATGACTTAATGGCTTCATTGGGCCACCTACAATGGAATTCTGTGAGCCTGAGATATGGTTCCTTGAGCAAAGGGGATTATGTGATCAGACATTTCATAGAAATAATGACCTGAGTGTGTGCCTCATTTCCTTTTCTCCTGGTGATACCCTTACTAAGGCCATTTGGATTAGATTCAACAGTTTGAAAGATACTTTGGAGCACAACATTCTGTATCTGAAGATGACAGAAAGTCACTTTTTTTCTCCTTTAGAGGATTTCTAATCACAGCTTTGTTACAGCAGCTGGGATACTGAACAAAATAAACCTATATGGGGCTCAAAAATAACATAGTCTCCTTCACCTTCCTGCAATGCAAGATTTCCAAAGGGAAACCGTTGAATGATTTGTGGGTAATTGTCACTAACCACTTCAAAAACTGGGAGTGTCTAAAATTTTAATTTCTGCATATGAAAGATGCCAGATTTACAACCCTGGAACCTGAAGCCCTCTGTTCCTAGAACAGGTGGATTCATGGACTATTGCAGTGCAAATTTCCTCCAAAGTGCCCTGGAAATATGCCTAAGCTCTGATCTGGAGGGACTACCAATGGGGTGAACAGGTGCTGAACTTTAGTCTCCCTACCAGTTCAATCCTTGGTCTGTCTGCTAGAGCTGGTCAAATAGTAAACATGTGTAACCCTTCTGCCAGGTGTTGTCAGCAGCAACAAGGGACAGGTTTAAACAGCTACAGCAGTGGTTCTCCACCAGGAGTACATGTACCCCTGGGAGTATGCAGAGGTCTTCCAGGGGGTACATCAACTCATCTAGATATTTGGCCAGTTTTACAACTGGCTACATAAAAAGTGCTAGCGAAGTCAGTGCCAGTTAAAATTTCATAGAGTAAGCAATTTTTCAACAACAGTGTGTTGTAACACTTTTGTATTTTTATGTCTGATTGTGTAAGCAGGTAGTTTTTAAGTGATGTGTAACTTGGGGGTACGTGAAACAAATCAGATTTCTGAAAGGGGTACAGTAGTCTGGAAAGGTTGAGAGCCATTGAGCTAAGGTCCTTCTTAAAACAGATACCACCAGCTAGATCCCAAAACTAGAATTTCTGAAATTACTAAATATCTTCTCTGGTCCTCTTAATGGGCAATATTTTTCCACCCCCCAAGCAGTGAGTCTGTATAAAACAAGGAAAAAAATATTTGTAGGGAAAAGGGAACACTACAATATTTCTAAATGAGTGATAAATAAAATACTTTTTCATAGTCCCTTTGGCAGTAGCCCACCTGCTAATGTGAATGCCTAGTAGGCAAATGTCCTTTTACCACATCACTTCCCCCTACCCCCAGCCACTAAACTCCACTCACGATTTGATGTCAGTAGGTAGTGTAGTCCTCAGGTTCTGGCAGGCAGACCTGTTTCCAGTCCCTTGGGAAGTGCTACCTGGTTTTATTCTTTAATTATTCATCAACAGTTTCCTAAATGAAAGCACAGTTTCAGTTGCAATGATTTGTGGGGACATACTTTTCTTTATTTGTGAATATGTGGACAACCAAAATGTGTTTGACTTCTGATACATGCATAAATTTTAGCACAATGTGTATTCATCTAAAAATGTGCACCAGTAGTTCAGTATTGCCCAATTTTAAAAGTTTCAGTATCTCAAACCGGGAGCCAAAACAATGCCATGAATTAGGTGACCAATCACAAGATATGAAAGATGAATCTTGAATAATGTAAACAATTTAGGAACAAGCCTTAGGTTGAAAATTATTCATTAAAACGGGGTGGTATATACTTACAAATAGTTATTATATTCATAGAAATTGGGATTGGTTTATGAATGATTTGCTAGCCAAAAAGGGACTCAATCTGTAAATTAAATTATTCAAAATGAATAGTTCAACTAGTTCTCCTCTCGGAGATTGTTGACAAGATGCCAACTCATGCCAGCCATGATCGTGGTTTTGTAACATGGATACACATTAACTAACAACTCAGCTAAGTTCATCGACTCATTTCAAAAATGGGAATGCTGAATGTTTTAATAAAATGTAAAACTCATTTTCAAGTTACATTGTAAAGCATCTAACTTTGTCAGCAACATGGAAGCTTCAGTAGAAAGGACAGAGGAGCCTAATTCTAAAATCAGGAATAGTTTGGAATTGGATATTACCAACTTCCCTTAAGCCCAGATAAATGTATGCTTACATAGAGAATCATCAGTCATGCTTCTTGCTTTCTTCTATTGTTGAAGATTTGTAGCTGCAAAACATACTGAAACCAAGAAGGCAATGTTAATGCAGTAGGGACGAACTAGGGCCAGAGTCTCAGCTGGTGTAAATCAGTGTGACTCAGCAGACTGTAACAATGAGGCCCACTGGTAGGGCACACATGCATGTTGTGAGTTTGCTTGTTTAAAACCTGCTCGTAGTTTCAGCCATTTAAGCAGCCTTAGAAAATCAGTCAAGAAAACCTCAGAATTCAAGATAAGAATTGAAAAGTCTGACCCATGACTCCAAAGATAGATAGAACTCATAATAACGTGGCAGTTCAAATTGACTAAAGCCTCCAGCAAAAGTTCTGCGCTTCGTTGGTCCAATGATGCATGATGCAATCTGATCTCCCCTTAGACATGGCACTGACTATGCACTGCTCTGTGTCCCTGAGCTTTTAGTCAATGGCGCTAGATGCAGTAAATTTGCAGGATCAGGCCTAGGTCAGCAGCATGCATTATGGATAGAACTGCAATAACCTGCCATGTTCACTGGCTGAATTGCAATGTCAGTAGCATAGGACAGAAAATATGGAAAATATGTTTCCTTTTTCTTAAGGAATGTGTAAATGAGGCAATACATACGGTTATTGACACTACAAAGGTTTTGCTGGTATAGCTAAACCGGCAAAGCCCCCGGTGCAGATGCAGCTATACCAGCAAAAGGAAATGTTTTGTTGGCATGTTAAAACAACCCCCTGCATCACATAAATTATGTTGGCAAAAGGAGTTGTTTGACAGTATAAGTTGCATCTACACAGGGAAGTTGCCAGGCTATCGGTTGGGGATGTGATTTTTTTTTTGTACTCCTAACTGAAGTAGCTATGCCAGCAAAAATCTGTAATGCAGAAACAAGAGCTATTAGGGTAATAAAGTGCATGCCCCTAGTAAAATAAGAGTGAGCTCAATCCTTATCTGCCCCCCACAAAAAAACCCCATACAAACAAAAGAAACCCCACTCCATATATTAATTTTTCAATAGCAGTTAATTCTTACTTGGAAAAAAATACTATTGATTGGCCCACCTCTAATGAGGAAAGTATCTCCGTAAGAATGATGTTTTACTTCTGTTTAGAGCAATTTAAAAATAAAAAATTGCTATGAAAACAAAGAACTTCAGAGAGACCCCCTTGGGCCTTGCAGCAGGGGTAACTATGCTGATTTTCACCATAAGCAGTGAATAAATATTCTCTCTCTCTCTCTCTCACACACACACAATGGGAAATACTGACTAACACCAAGGAGCTAAAGAAGGTTTCCATGATTATATATTTGGCGCAGGGGATCACAGCTGGCAAATCAAAGGGGTGTTCTCAAGAGATATTCTATCATCTAGGATTTACCGTAACTAGGGCTCTAAAGCTGATTCTAAACCTGAAATCTGAACTGGAATTTAAAGGAAGGGGAAAAAACACTTCAGCACCACACAGAAAATCAATCAAACTGTAGGCCTAAAAATATCTCAGCTTTGGACATTTTTTTCATTCTTATTGGACTTGAAAGCATGCTCATTGATCTAGCAAGAGCAATTCGCTAATAATTAGACCAGCAAGGGAGGACCTGGGAAGGTGGGGGGAGGGGATGCTCAGAGCTCAGAAGCCATAGCTGTAGCAGGAAAGATAAAAGAGCAGCTAATACCCTTGCTCACTGAAAAGAAGATATTGTTATACTAACCCGGCCACAACCAAATTATCCTACCAAGCAACAAGTCTAGAAGCCTACAGATTCACACACATTTACAGCCACCATCCCATCTGTGGCTGTGAGATACTGCAAATTATTTTTTAGCACTTAATGAAATAGGCAGGGAACCTCTGGTCCTTGCTATCAGTTGCCCGTGCTAATGGTGAGTTGACTGCGTCAGCCCCAGTACTATGTTAACAAGAGCTGTCACTGAATTAAACAGGTAAAGAAGGTTTGCAACACATAAAATAGACTATTACTCATGTAAATATCTTATTTTAAAATATAAGAATGCATGAAAACCATTCAATAGACATTTGTGCATATTAGCCTAATATACAATAAAAGTAGGAAGGAAATTAATTGTAAAAGAATGTATATTTCCGATTAATGTTTAATGAGGTAACAGACTGTCTCCTGCACCCTTCTAGTTGGCACCAAAAAAATAATCAAAGGTATTCATTTTCTCATAAAATATGTATTGTTTTTATTTTAAAAGAAAGAGGCAGATCAATTTTAGTTTGAAAGGCACATTAAAAATGTAAGCTCAAGAGCATGGGATACATTTCACAGAAGATTGCAACTGCTAACAGTTTTTTCTCATCTACCAGAAGAAATCAAATGAAGCCAGTTTGCTTCTGGGGTTTTAAACATCATTACAATTCATCTTAATAATGAAGTTAAAATTAACTGAAAGACGACAAAATTAAAGGGAAAAAACCCTCTCTTTTTCTCTCTGCCAACATACGGGTTTATTCATGGAAAATAAATAAAAGTAATGTCCTCTGGGGATATTTAAAGATGATGTCAAGATATCTGGGATATAGGTCACAGCGGATCCAGACTGTGCAACAGTCTCTATATATTTACAAAAGTAATAAATTCGTGTTCTCCAAACAATATGCAGAGACTACAAAATATAGCAAATAAGCAATGCTGTAACTCCACTACCAATAACGCTCATAATCAACCTCAGGAGCATAATTCTGGAATACATGTTTCCAAGACAGACTTTCTTTAATTTCTCTGCTGGAGAATGAAAGCCATGGTGTAATGGTCAGTGAGAGCATCTAATCTAGACAAGCCCCCTACTAATTGACTTTGCTCGCATTCTCCAGGCTTGAACCTGGAAAGTGCTGAATGTCCTCTGCTATGTCTATACTGGCCTACATACTTGAGTACTGGACCATGTATATGCTTACATATGCTCCCCACACCCATGCCAAGTGTCCACATTATGCTGTGCTGCACATGGGTATAACACTGTTTCCCTGCATATGCCCACGGCCACACCATCACTGTATTATGTGACATAAGCGCTACCATTTCAGGGACAGTACGCCATGGTTCTGTGCATCACAGGGAAACACTCTAGGAATCACTGTGCTGTGTGTTGTTGGTATTGTCCTCTGCATTCACACATTTGCCAATGGCTGTTCCTAATCACATCACCCACCTCTGTTATTTCCTGCCAAAGTGGGTAGAAAACATGGAGCAATGGAATGGTGATCTGGTTCTGCTCCTTACTGCAGGACAAATGACTGTGCAGTGGAGTGGGCAACTAGTGAGATGCTGGAAGGAATTTGGGCAGAACTTTCTGGCACATCAAAGATGCCGACCTTGACAGTCAAGAGAATTCTTCAGCTCACATGCTACAGATACTGTGAAGTCTGGTATTGTCAAAGGATGTTCAGGAGTGGACCATCGCTTCTGGTTCAGGAAACCAGCATGGTGTGGTGGGATCACACTGTTCTGGAAACCTGGGATGACCATGAGTGGCTTCAGAACTTCCAAATGAGGAAACAGACCTTTATGGAGCTGCGTGAGGAGCTTGCACCAAAACTTCAGTGCCAGAACACTTGATTCACGGGACCCATACCAGTTCAGAAGCAGGTTGCTACTGCCTCATGGAAGCTGGCAACACCGGACAACTATAGGTCCATTGCAAACCACTTTGGGGTTGGAAAGTCCATCGTGGCGGTTTGTGAGGCAAATAACACTGTGATCTACCCATGTGTGGTTGCGATAAGAAGAGTTCCAAAAATAATAGCTGGATTTCAGAAGATGGGATTTCCAAACTGTACAGGGACCATCAACAGCACCCATATGCTTGGCCCACCACAAAGGAAAGTGTTTCAGTTCACCTACTCAGTTACCATGACCCTTCTTAGTGGTGCCAAGGTTTATGAGGCACCTTGACACCACCTGCCCCTACCATGAGGAAGTCTTGCCAAGGATCTGACTTCTAGCAGGCACAGACATTACCAGCCACAGGCAGCACAAGCATTCCCCTCTCAGCCTACGCACGTTAATAACAGGCATACTCCAAACCCCCAAACTTCTCTCTGTGATGTACAGGTCTGTTCTATTGGACACACAGAATTCCTGAAGCCTCCACTCCCAAAGGAACAGTACACCACAGCTTAATGTTATACTCTAGAACACTGCTCCACTTAATGCACAGCACATAGTTTTGTTTATAGCGAAAGCAAGTATGTTATTTAACAAACAGAGCTTCAAATGACAGCAAGCAGAAATATTAGCAACAAGGGGTTACATAACATTCATTCTAGAGTCTACACTTAATTAACAAAATACCTTCCTCTCTAATGAAGTTAATCTGATCCAAAGTTTTTCTCCCACCATTTACCACCCTGACTGGCTGGGAGCCTTTTTTCATGAAGCAAACCCACTGTCAGTTTACTTCCTAGGTGAAGGATGCAGAGTCAGTCTCTGTACCTACATTTGTAGTCCAAAAATCTATTGTCTTCACTTGTACACAGGACTCTCTCCTGCTGGTTCATTTCCTCCCATAAATTCACTCTCGCTGAAGATTTCACAATTGTTTCATTAGTATTTGGCTCAGACTGTAAATGGGCAACCATTGTGAACCATACAATACTCAACTTACATAGAGACAGATTGATAGATAACATCTTCTGCCTGAAAGAAACTTAACTTCTGGTGATTGGCCCCCAATTTACAGACCTTAAATATGCAAATTTTTTCAGTATGTATATAAGCATAAATCCTCACATATGATCTGTACATAAATATCCTAATGATTCAGACAACCAGTGTAACATGAACTTCAGTAGCCCTTACACAACACTCTTTGGTGAACTATTATGTAAATACCAGAACTTTATGCACCCCTGTGCCCTCTGCCAGTTGGTACCAAGAGGTCTCTGGGCTACAGTTACTATTTACTTGTTCTGCAAGGTTTAGTGGACCAGATGAATGGGAAAAACTGGGAAGGTTCACAATGCCAGAGTGCTAAGGAGCTCAGGATTATACATGAAGGGGGATGAAGGGACTTTATTACCCAGAAATGATATTGTTCTGTACTGTATGTCTGTGCCAACTGGTATTTTGGTCGGGCCCACATACCTGCTCCTAAGTTGTCTAATAAAACTGTATCCCACCATCAATGACCCTGGAAAAAGATAATTCAATTACAAGCTTAGCAGCTGCAGAAGAGTCATGAAGTTTGCGTATGATAGACTGTAATTTCATTGGCACTGCCTATGCACCTGTCTGGATGCCAATGTGCAAATGCCATTCATATAATCATTGCCTGCTGCACATTCCATAATGTTTGTAAGGGTTAAGGGGACCACTTGGTTCAGGACAAGTCTGGTTTACAAATTCGATAACAGGCAACCAGATCCCACCCACATGCACACTGGTCCCGGTTCCCAGCAGGCAACGGGAAAGGAGAGATGCCATATGCGTGCACATCTTGGCACAGCAGCGAGGTACAGGGTGCCATCTGTCTGTGCCAATAAAACCTTCACATCCTGTATAGCTGCTGGAAACGCACATGAGGGAACACTGGCACACATTTTTGGGACCACATAACTTTGTAAGAGTTTTGTTCCTCTATGGCTTAAGGTCATTATCCATTCATTCCTGCACACATTAAAAAGAATAACAGGGCACCTTCCACTGGGTAATCATCGTTGGGTTGGGTTTGTGCTCTGGATCATGGCAGGCAAGTTGAAATGAGATCATTGAGCAATGTTTTTGTTTTCACTGTTCATGCTTGTTTACAAACCTCTTATCAAGTGCACTCAGTCTTTCCACAAGGATCTTAAAACAATTTGTTTGGGGGTGGTATGTAGCCACTCTCTTTTTAACCATTCATTGTCAGCAGTACTACCTGCATTTAGTAGCTGCTTTAGAGCAATGACGACGACTGTGGGAAACAGGTTAATGTTTCAGGGACAAGAGTAGGGGAGCACAGACTGTTTTTGTACAGGGTAACAGCAGATGCTGTCATTGCTTGTATTGTTACTGAAATTGTGTTTCCATTTTCTGCATGTGAACTAAGCCATAAAGATTTTCATCTACCCCTTTTCTTTGTTTTAGACTTCTGCTGCATTGCAGACTAGTAGTGCTTTCTATAAGCACTTAATACTAACTGCCCTGTCTCCATTCCTCCAGGTTATCCTTGTGACTTCAGATATTTCTCAAGCTGGAGGAGACGGGACACAGAGAGAAAAGTGTTTGCAGTATCATGGTACCAGATAGTTATACAACATTCAGTTCCATGTGCAGCAAATCCTGGGGCCCAATCCTAAATCTTGAAACATCTTTAGTTCATGATCAGAAGGAGGAGTCTCACACAAGTTAAGGAAAGTATAAAATTCATTAAAAGTACTAGATGGAACGTATAATTGAAATATTTTTAAAAAGAAAGATCAACCAAAATCTTAAAAAAAATCAGGGGACTGCAACCTGGAACACCAGCCAAATGTTATTGTCTTTGCACCCTTCTCCCTGCCTTCCTCCTGACAAGGGGGGAATGATGGGCAAAATGAACTTTTGAGGAAAACTGGGGATGTCTTCTTTCACAGAGTTGGGCATTTGGTGGGATTCTGGAAGGCCTCTGCAGGTTTATAGTCCTGTTCAAGGTAAATCCTAAATTAGCAGCATCTATCCTAGTCCCTCTATGTACATCAGTCTGGGAAAGGGAAAACGTGCCAGATGAGTAGACCAATGGGGTAATAGTGAAGATAACAAAGAAAGCAACTCTCAGTGATTGTAGTAACTGGCATGGTATCAAACTTATCTGTACCAAAGTATTGTGCAAGATCATAGTTCAGCATACATCAGAGGCAGTAGACAGTGTTCTCAGAAAAGAGCAAGCCAGTTTTCAGAAAGGGCGTGGATGCACAGACCAGATCTTCATTCTACGAAACATAATAGAACAGTGCTTAGAATGGCTACAGCAACTCTACATAAATTTCATAGATTTTGAGAAGGCTTTTGACAGCATTCACTGGACCAGTCTGTGGCACATTCTGCCAGCATATGGAAGTCCTTTCGATATAATCAATGTCTCAAAAGCTATTTCAACTTTACATGCAGTGTTGATCACAGTGAGCTCAGTTTTGAAGTCAAAACAGGAGTACAATAAGGGTGTGCCATGTCTGCAATCCTCTTCAACATTGCCATCGACTGGGTGATGTGGCGTACAACAGAAGACATGCTAAGAGGCATTAAACGGACATTCTTCTCATCCCTTGAAGACCTGGATTTTGCAGATGATGTCGCTCGCCTATCACATACCCAACACCATATACAAGAAAAAACGACTCAACTCAACATATTCAGCAAGCAAATTGGACTGAAAATCAACCACAATAAGACAGATATCATGACCTTTAATATTGCCTCACCATCACTCGTATGGATAGAGGATTGTTCTCACCAATGTAGAAACATTCACATACTTGGGCAGCACCATCAGCCAGGACAGCGGAACAAACCAGGACATCCAGAACAAAATGAATTAAGCCAGGAACACCTTCAGGAGCTTAAATACAGTCTGGAAATCATCAAAATACAACATCAAAACCAAACACAAATTTCATTAGAGCTGCGTTCTTTAAACACTACTTTATAGTGCAAAATGCTGGGGACTGAGAAAGTATGACATGTCCAAACTATCTTCATTCCATACAACCTGTCTCAGAAAAATCCTCTGTATCTTTTGGCCCAGAACAATCTCAAACCAAGATCTATTGACACAGTGCAGCAAAGAGGATCTGAGCACCATCATTGCCAGGAGGTGTTGGAGATAGATCGGTAATGTGCTTTGGATGGAAACTGATTCCATCGACAATGTAGCAATAAGATGGACACCTGAAGGCAAGTGAAAACAAGGCCGCCAAGAGCAACATGGTGAAGAGCTGTGGAAGCTGCGCTGAAAAACCTGGGCATGGCTGTGGAACCATTGAAAGACTTGCCAGAAACAGACAGGAGTGAAGGAGCTTTGTCACTGCCCTAAACACCAGAGGAGTAATAGAAACATGATGATGATGACCTGCCACCTTCGGAAGAAGCTGAGAAATCGCCCCACATAACCTAACCTTAATTTAGAAGACCACAATTTTGATACTTTTCAGCATTCAAGGAATGCAACTGTAAGACTATCCTTGGTTCTCAGACAAACTTTTGCAGCCCATAAGGAAGGAGCAGAGACTACTAATAAGAACAATGAACTAATGTTTTAAAACATTTAAAACGTTCAAAGTGCCCCAAAGAGGGAAGGAACCCAGTTCCTTTCAGGGGCTATGTTACCAGTTTATAACATCATCTTTAAAGTCTGGCCAACATCTGAAGAACTTAGTGGTTTTCAAGGTACCAGAATGGAAAAGAGAAGTGGCTTTCCAGTTCTGTGAGGAGATCCTGCAATATATGCTAGAGAGATGGTCCTACTAATGGTCACCTCTCTACATATTGCAGAATGTAGGGGTTTGGTCAGCTATGAAGGTGGACCAAGCAGATGTGCACTACCGATGAATCTCAAGACACAGCTGAAGTTTCTTCTACTCCAGAAGTTTGCTGAAATATGCTTACAGGACTGGGAGGTAATTTGACTGGAAACTGACTACATTCTCAGCTAGTCTGTTGAGTTTCCATACAAAGGGAGATGAGAACCATGAATTCCACCCATTCTACTTACACCCCCGGCATCACCAGAGAAACCTGCCCCTGTATCTACCTAACAGTGAAATAGATAGGGAAAGAAAGACACCTCTCAACTTTCTTTGGGTCCCTGAAGTCTCAGATCAGCACCATAAGCCCCCTCACCTCTCTCTTGCAAAAGGACACCATACTGTGTTTATCCAACAGCCAGACCAGATTCTTCTTCCATCCCGATTACCCACAGTCTGTGAAGCATGGATTGGTACATGGAGAGGGAGGCCAGACACCAGTGATGTTAAAAAAATTAGTAGTCTTCCAAAGGAAAAAGGACTGCTGTGACTAACTTTTCCTCTGATAACCAAATGTGTTCTGTTTCCTTCCCCTTCCTGGACCTTACCCCCCTCCTCCATTCCTGTTCTATGCAGGTCCCATTTGTAAGGGGATAGTAAGATCGGAAATCAGGGTAGAAGAACTGAAACTACAATCTTCCAAGAGACAAAAGACAGCTGTTATTAACTTCAGACAACCAACTATAAGTTTTCTACAACTGTCCCATCTTAAACTGCATGGGAAGTGTGTAGAAGAGGCTTGGGGAGGCTAAGACACACCAAAATAGGCTGGCCATGCAGGAAGGCAAATGACACAAATGTGGTATCAGTCACCTCCCTCTGGAAACGTGCCTGCCCACTGCCTTTGGAGAGTTGGCCCACCTCCCTTTGGAGCTCCGAGAAGTGTGGTAGGGGGCCACTGGTGCCCAGACAGGACCCACCCTCTCTCCGCCTCTTCCCTTTAGCCCCCCGCCATTACTTGTTCCCCTCCACTGCAGGGACGAGCGAGCGGCCAGCCAACGGATAGGCCTCAGGGGAACAGGTGAAGAGGAATGAGCAAGTGGTGGGCAGATGGCCAGGCCTAGAGGGAAGGGGTGGAGAGGAGTGGGCAGGAGGGTTGGGGGAAAGAGGCCGAGAGGAGAGGGCAGAGATGAGCAGGCAAAGGAAGCGAGTGGTGGACAGGCACGGGGGCCTAGAGGTGGACAGGAGTGAGTGGGGGGCGGCAGAGCAAATGTAGGAAGATGAGGGCAGGGCCTCAGGGGGAGAGATGGAGTGGAGGTGGCCCTGGAGGTACAAGTTGGAGGAGTTTGGAAAGAGGAGGGGGCACCACAATGCTATGGTTTCAGCACTGCAGTTCAAACTCAGACACACAGCAATACATAGCATTTTATCCAGTGCTCAGAACTTCAAATGCCCTGAATCATAAAAATCAGAAATTTAGCACCAGAACAAGAGGGGATATTGGTGTGTGTGGGGGGTCCTTTTCAAAACTTACCAGTGTGAGGGTTCCAGTCCCTGCTGTGGCTCAGGGTCCTCCTCAGGTTCAGCAGGGAAGCTTTCTCCACTGGCTTGTCTGGAAAGAGGTTCATAATCACATTTTTCTCATCCTCTGGGGCATCCTACATGGTCCCTGCTGCCTCCTCATCCCAGTGCACATCACATCCTACCAGGCAATGAGGGGATCATGAGCCACTTGTGGCTCTATCCTGGGAGCCCTTGATGGCACCTAGTCCAACTTGTTGAAGGCGGATGCATGAAGAGCCCTCCTGGAGCAACTGTTGGTACAGGAGCCTCAAGTTCTTGATGTGTTCCTGGCCTGGGCCAGAGTCCATTCACTGCCTGCCTGCTCCAGCCCCTGTGCAATTTCCCGGTTCAGTAGTATGTTCCTGCCGCTCCAGGAGAAGTCATGGAGGACAGATAACTCCAACCACATATTGATCAGCACCAACAAGTCATTGTGGGCCAGGCGGCTGTTCTTGGAGCAGGATTCATGTTCCCCTGTACTGATCAAAAGAGTGCAGCAGAAAACTTTTCTGATGCCATCAGCACAGCTCATTACTACTGATGAAAACAAGGGGACAGGGTCCTTTGTAGACTGGATAAGGATCAGGCAGAAAAGGGTTCATTGAATTCTGGTATTGGGGGAGGAGGTCTATTGAAACTCAAGACCTAGTACATATCCTTAGCCCCATCCATACTAGCATGAGTATGCGGCCATTCCAGAGTCCGAGGACTGTACTTACCTGCACCCCTCAGGCATGCTAGCTTACTTGTCCTCTACTTGCCTTCAGACACATGCTTCTGGGGTTTAAGTGTGAACAATAGGAGGGTTCTCACACAACCATGTGCATGAACCAGTGTACAGTCACTAGCGCGAGTGTACTGTGAAAATGAAAGGTGCTCAGCATCAATTATAGCACCTCACAGGATTGAACCTGCCATCTTCCATCTCTTCATTAAAGATTAAGAAAATATACAGTAAACTTATTAGAAATTTGATGAATTAAAAAGGTTCACAAATTAAATCCTCTAGGGAAAATAGGATTATTATCTCCCAGATAGAGCAATGATGCTGACAATAATGGATTGTACCTGAGGTTCCAGAAAGGAGAAGACAACTGCAGTTGGCAAGATAGATTCCTGTCCTATTTACCCTCTACACTCTGATTGGCAGCATGATTTCTCTCACTTTAAAAGCCTCTTCGGCCATTTTAAATGTCTTTCATATTTAGCCCAGAGCGGTGGAAAAATGCTCACATGTTGTGCATTTTGTAGCAGAGACAGAGAATGGACTGGAGAGATGATCTGGGGAAGCACTTTAAAACCACGCTTTTGTCTTGATGTTTTGGAGAAATCTTTGAACAACAAAAATAGAGGAAAGGATGAAAAAGAGAAAGAAGTAGATTCACCACAGGGAATTTGCCCCCTGACAAGTTTCCTCTCAGATTCTTCTAATCTAAGAACTGCAACAAAGTAGCTAAGGTAGCAGGAGCTAAACCTGATGCTCTTGGCTCCAGAGGGGGCACAACAGCTGAAAGATGCCGAGAGCATTCATTGTAGCTGCAATCTTCCTCCTCCCTTTCGCTCTTAAAAAGCTTATGACTTTACCTGTGTGTTCACAGCAGCAAACACTGGATCTAGCTTTAACCACAGTGGTAGCATATAGCGTTCCACAACACTATGCACATAGTCTATGTACATGTGGTTACTATTGCTACCCTCCTTCTCCTCCAAAGCTCTGACTACACCAGAGGATTGAACCATAGGGAATTTGGGCCACCTTTAAGACTCTTTAGTCTGCTTCAGCCATGCCACTCCATATGCATGTAGGGTGAACCAGATGTCCCGATTTTATAGGGATAGTCCAGATATTTGGGGCTTTGTCTTATGTAAGTGCCTATTTCCCTCCACCCCATTCCGATTTTTCACACTTGCTGTCTGATCACCCTATATGCATGAAGCAAGTTCCATAAAAAGTCCACAGAGCTACTACTCTGTCCACCTTCAAATCCCTTCTTAACACTCACATCTGATGCCTACCAGCTGCTAATGGTGGTAACCTGCTGATTTTCACTATCAGACCTGATGAAGTGAGACTACTGCTACTGATCAAAAGTAAACCTAACAAAGCAGAAGCTCTAGCTGCAAACTACATAACTCGTCTGTGACAAACAGATTTGTGTTACTGTTATCCTATCATCCCGACTCATTTGTTTTTTCACCCACCTGTTATGTCTTGTCTTTAAGATTGCAAAGCTTTTCATGGCAGAGCTTGTATTTCATCATAGGTCTGCATCTAGAACAAGAGGAGCCTGACCTAATTGGGAGCTCTTGGCACCACTGCAGTACAAGCAATATGTAAAAATCATACTCTGGCTCTTCGTGTAGCCATGTGATGCATTACTCCCTTCCTTAGGATTTTCCTTTAATTTGAAAGTTAAGCAAATACAAATCACTACCTGAATTACCTTAGCTTCCCTCTCAAGGCATGTGAACAAGTTGGTAGGCTTCTCCCTTAAGGAGCTCTGTCATCCTAATTCTCTACCCTTTTTATTGATCTCTTAAGACTTACATGGTCTGGCTAACTGGGTTAGCTCTGCACATCAATATAGCATCCTAGAGCCTGACACAGTTTGTTTTAAAAAAGGGAAACCAATATTCCTTTTTTCCATTTTTAAAAAGGACATTGCCAAGTAATGTGAATTTTTCAAAAGGAAACCAAAATTTGGTTTTGTTCTAATCATTTTTAAATTCTGTTTCTTCAGTCCACATTGCCTGCACCAAACTATCAGCTTGAGGATGTGCAGAGTCGTAGCAGAGAAAATATTGACTGAGCTGAAAGCTAAAGGAGTGGGACTCAATGGACTTGAGGTATTGGGCTTTAATGGCATTAAGTGCAATGAGTGGCTATTTTTCTGGCGCTCAGGCACTCTCCTGTGCAGTAAGTCCTCATGTGCACAGTCTGTCCAGCCTTGGCAATCAATACATATGGTGAGGTTCCTAGAACTATTGGGTAAACTTGCAAAAGTATCAGCATCCCTTCATAACTCAGCCAAAAGAAAGACCTGTTTGAAACATCCTGGCAAGAATGCTTTTGATAACCACAAGTAAATGGCTCCTCAGATTGACTAATGCTTGATGGATTGATCAATGTGATGCTGTCATTGCTTTCCACCAACTCCATCCACAAGCCTAGAGGAATTCACAACCCTGAGTTAGGCACCCAGGCTTCTTATACAATACAGGGAAGAGTTAGGTGCCTAAGAATGAGATCCAAAAGAGCCCGCATGCTGATCAGGGAGTTGCCTAATACCAAATGCCAATGGGAAAGGCTAAGGGGAGGTGTATGGACTAAGCCCCACCCCTCAAAAGGAGTTCGGCATCTAGCTCCAGGCCAGAGGGAGGCCCAGTCTCCACTTGGGATTTGCAACTGTGAACCCTCTTCTGGAGTTAGGTAACTAAGACAAGTCAATGATTTTTCAAGAAAAATGACAGTGATTGTGGTCTTATAAACTTTAGCCCACTCACTAAATGATGTAAGAGACCCAGGCTCAAATCCTCCTCCCTACTCCAATGTGGATCAGGGACTTGAACTTTCGTCTTCACCCCATTCCTGGTGAGTGGCCTAACCACTGATCTATATTTCTGGGTGGTCTTTCTCATTATCTCCTGTTGAAGCTGTTGCACTGTATATAAATCATTAAATATTCATTGGTACTGGGGGACTGGAACAAAAGTCTCCCACAGGAATGCCCTAACAACTAAGCTATAGAGATAGTCTCAACTGCACTCTCTCTGGATCAATATTGTTACCAAAACATTGATTTCAATGTGACCCAGTGTTCTCTCACACTATCCATGGATTGCATGCAGTATTGTTGTAGCTGCATCAGTCCCAGGATATGAGAGAGACAAGAAGTTGGTTCAATAAAAGATATTACAGTATCCACCTTGTCTCTTTAACATCCACATATCGCTAGTTTTGTAAGCTCATTGGAGCAGGGATCATAGCTATCTCTCTTTTTTTTTTTGTACTGAGTTTTCCACAACAATACTACAGTCCTAATTGGGATGTGTGGGTGCCAACATTATATAAATATCCAATAGTAATAAAATAACTAATAACTACAGATATTTTCTATTCTACCTAGGAGTACAGCTCCTAAAAGAATGTTCTTTTTCCACTTTTGTTTATCTGAGAAACTACTGATGCACTGAACTGACTGAGGACCAACTGAATGCACAAGCATCGTTTATTCTTTGAAAGCTGACCCAAGATGCTAAAACTGGTAGAAAATACAATTTATTGCTTTCTAAAACAAGGATCTCAAAGATTATTACTTGTGTAAAATATTAGAAATAGTGCACTTCACTTTTTTCATACAGATATAAAAAATCTGCCTAATACTCATTTACATAAGTTTGTTTATTTGCATCTTGGTCCACCACATTGTAAAATCCAAGGTTCATTGTTAGACTATAACTAAATCGAACTGTACGGAAAGGTCTAGAAGGGAAACCAGGGTAGCCTGAATGATTATAGCTTATTTGATTATCTGGAGTTCTGAGAAGAGATTTTAGGTTTCTACAATTGAACTTTTGAAAGGCTGTATCCTCTGGACATGTACTGGAGAGACAGAAGTCTCGCAGGTGAATTGGAACAAATGAATTGGTCCAGCTACGGGTGGGAGTTGCTAATTCTTAGAAACTTATGCTGGTGCACAGTGACATTTCTGCTGTTTCAGACTATCAACAATTATGTAAACCCCCATTCCAAACATAGTCTAAGAAGTTGTTTTACATGGGGAATTATCTTTCTTTTCCATTGTACAGAGTGTAAAACTGACATTGAAACCAACACCTCTGTCTTCAATACTCTAAGCCCATGACTTACATTCAGAACACACAATAATGTATCAGCACCAGTGGGGGAGTAATAATGCTGTTTAGTTTCCTACACACAAATCTTTCTTACACCAAAAACTCTGTACATTGTTTTTGATTTTTCATTTGTTGGTAGGAATAGTTGAGCTTCTTTCCACACTGCTAGTTGCAGTCTCAGCAGAAAGACAAAAATAAATTACTGAAGCTTATCAGACTTAAAAATCTGAGGTATTTTCAAGTGAAATATATTTGCCTGTAACTTACGTTCTGTGTGAGTGTAGGGTGTTGTTCAGTGAGTAAATATAGACTTTGATCCCAATATAAGCCAGAGAGATCCACTAAAATAAGCACACAAAGCAAAAGGGCACAGAAAATGCTGAGTAGAAGGGGATGCCCACCTGGGTCCATTCTAGCTATAACATGACAAAAGCAAAGAATATACCACATTAAAAAGTGTCATTTTGAGTGATAAAAAAACTGCTCCCCCTCAGAGTTAAGCATGTCTTTTGCATAATGTTCTGAACGAAATGAGGGAAGTTGCTTTCAGCAAACACGTTTACTGTAATGGTAAATTGATAGTTTGTGTATAGTATAACATAGTTTGTTGTATAGACATTGGTAAGTAAATTGAGTTATTTTTCCTAAAGGGAAATAAATCTTTGCTGCTTTATATATTGTATATAGTTGAAAATTAGTGATGGAGCTTCACATGAAGAGAGAGTGGGAGACAAAACCATATTTGACTTCCAATGACCTTTTAAGTCAAGTTACATCTTTTTAAGTTACTTCACAAATTATTCAAGCCACATTATTTGGAAAATATTTTCCCATTGTCCTCAGCATACCCTTTATAGATACACAATTCTTACGATCCTTTCATTTAATTTGAATTTATAAAGTTGTGTCCAATTTTTTTTAATTGTATTCTTGCAGTGGGAATTGTAACTCCTAAAAATGTGCTCAACAAATAGAGGGCATTTGAGAATTTGATGTTGAATCTAAAAATCTCTTTTAGCCCCAAATCAGGAAAGCGTCCCTTTGCAGGACAGTTTAAGCATGTTCTTCGCTTTCAATATGTGTTGAAGTGTTGTACTCAATAGGTATGTACTTAGGCAAGTGCTTAAGTGCTTTCCTGGAGCCTTTAAAATATATTATCGTTTTATCTTTTTAAAATGTCTTGTTTTAGGTTTTAAAGCAATAAAATCAGTTAAAACTACCCTAAACTATTTTTCATAGTTCACTTTTCTGAAAATAACAAGTAGTAGCTATTCTGAATTGCAGGGAGGAAGGGTTTGTTTTTTCTACTTTTCTGTGGGATGATGTCATCCAGTACATTGCAATGTTATACATCTAGAGATGGAGAGAGCTAAATAATGCACGTTTGCAGCTTATGGGTTGCTTATGCTAAGCAAGAGAATGTTCTTTGAATTGAAAAATTGTATCTGGGAGAAAAGTGTAGATTTATGCTATGGAACTTATTTTTGAAAATTTTAACAAATATATATTAAAATATAAATCTTTCAAGAAGTTATAATTTGCATAAAATAAATACTAAATTTCAGAAAAAAAACTGAAAACTCAATACCTTGGAGGATTAGATATTCAGATGTTTTTCTCATGGGAGTCATGACTGTAATAAATGTGCAGCCGTACCTACGATCTGAGTTTGAACTCAGTTCTCCTAAGCCAAAATACTAATTTATTTGCCTTTTAAACAATGCAGGTCTTAGCAACCTTGGGATCAGAATCATTATATCGACAACTGTGCTTACAGCTGAGATCGAAATCACACAGATCCATCATAAAACCTACAACTGTGCTTCAAGTTTTGTGTTTACATTTCTGGTTACACTGCTGAGAAACTGAAATATCTTTCAGCTAGACAATATGCCTCTTCCAGGTTACATCCCTTGCTTAGATCAGGCACACCACTATTCTAAATGTTCTTAGGATGACATGTGGAATGCAAGTTATTTTCCCCACATTTTTTTCCTCACTCCTTTGGCACAAACTAATACTGGATATTAGGGCTGTCGATTAATCACAGTTAACTCACGTGATTAACTCATAAAAAGTAACTGCAGTTTAAAAAATTAATCACAATTAATTGCACTGTTAAACAATAGAATACCAATTGAAATTTATTAAATTTCAATTTAATAAATTGAAAATTTATTTTCAGGGTTTCTATTACAACACAGAATACAAAGTGTACAGTGCTCACTTTACATTTTTATTTTTATTACAAATATTTGCACTGTAAAAATTATAAAAGAAATAGTATTTTTCAATTCACCTCATACAAGTACTGTAGTGCAATCTCTATCATGAAAGTGTAACTTACTTTTTTGTTACATAACTACAGTCAAAAACAAAACAATGTAAAAATTCAGAGCCTACAAGTCCACTCAGTCCTATTTCTTGTTCAGCCAATCACTAAGAGAAATAAGTTTGTTTACATTTACAGGAGATACTGCTGACTCCTTATTTACAATGTCACCTGAAAGTGAGAACAGGTGTTCACATGGCACTTTTGTTGCAAGGTGTTGCAAGGTATTTACGTACCAGATATGCTAAACATTCCCATGCCCCTTCATGCTTCCGCCACCATTCCAGAGGACATGCTTCCATGCTGATAATGCTCATTAAAAAAATAATGCATTAATTAAATTTGTGACTGAACTCCTCGAAGGGAGAATTATATGTCTCCTGTTATGTTTTACCCACATTCTGCCACATATTGCATGTTATAACAGTCTCGGATGACGACTCAGCACAGTGGTGGGCAACCTGAGTAATCATCCGAGACGGCAGCCACTGGGAGCTGTGGGTGGCCGTGCCTGTGGACGGTCATTGTAAACAAACTGTGTCATGGCCCGCCAGCAGATTACCCTGACAGGCCGCATGCAGCCCATGTACCATAGGTTGCCCACCACTGACCCAGCACATGTTAGTTTTAAGAACATTTTCACAGCAGATTTCACAAAACACAAAGAAGGTACCAACGTGAGATTTCTAAGGATAGCTACAGCACTTAACCCAAGATTTAAGAATCTGAAGTGCCTTCCAAAATCTGAGAGGGATAAGGCATGGAGCATGCTTTCAGAAGTCTTAAAAGAGCAACACTCAGATAAAGAAACTACAGAACTCAAACCACCAAAAAAGAAAATCAGTCTTCTGCTGGTGGCATCTGACTCAGATGATGAAAATGAACATGTGTTGGTCCTCTCTGCTTTGGTTTATTATCAAGCAGAATTTGTCATCAGCATGGATGCATGTCCTTTGGAATGGTGATTTAAGCGTTAAGGTACATATGAATCTTTAGCGCATCTGGCATGTAAATATCTTGCGACGCTGGCTAAACTGTGCCATGCGAATGTCTGGTCTCACTTTCAGATGACATTGTAAGCAAGAAACATCATCTCCTGCAAATTGTAACCAAACTTGTTTGTCTGAGCGATTGGCTGAAGTAGGACTGAGTGGACTTGTAGGCTCTAAAGTTTTAGATTGTTTTATTTTTGAATGCAGTTTTTTGTACATAATTCTACATTTGTAAGTTCAACTTTCATAATAAATAGATCACACTACAGTACTTGTATTAGGTGAATTGAAATATACTATTTCTTTTATCATTTTTACAGTACAAATATTTGTAATCAAAAATATAAAATGAGCACTGTACACTTTGTATTCTGTGTTGTAATTGAAATCAATATATTTGAAAATGTAGAAAACATCCAAAACATTTAAATAAATTATATTCTATTATTGTTTAATCGCACGATTAATAGTAATTAATTTTTTTAATCGCTTGATAGCCCCACTAGATATTCTGTTCCTGCATGCCTTGTTTTCTTCTTAGCAGACGCAGACTTTTTTTAAAAAACATGTTTACCCAAATCATGCGGCATAACTTCCAGTCTGGTACATAACAATCTTCCCATTAGGAATTCAGCAAGAACACATTTGTAGAACTATATGGTGGTGTTTGATAAGAGACCAGGAAAGAAGCTATTTTCTGATTTATAGATAGTGTATCTTCTTTGACAGTTTTCATGTTCATTCAAAAATCCTAACTAAATGTTAGCTTCCCCAGTAGAACTCATATTATAGGTTATATGTACATATTAACCTGCAAAAAGTTCTTTAACTTTCAGTATGTTCCCTGGGATCAATGATCAGAAATTAATTATTTTAGGTAACCCGTAAGTCACAAAAATGAAGCATAACACCTTAATGGTCCCATCTTGCATTGCACTGAGGACATATAGATAACTTCTGGCCAGGCTGATTATGAATCAGTCGTATGTCAGAAATCTTTCATTAAATAAAGGTCCACTAAAATCTATACAAACTGGTAGTCATGGACATGATTGCTATTTCCAGAAATTTGTTGGTGCATAATAAGACTTCAGCTGTGTAAACTGATTCTTCAGTATCCCTGTCCATATCTGGCACTGAGCATCTAGCCTGGCTAAGGCTTCCATACAAACCACACCCATGGTTTTCCAAAAGTTGTTTTTTAAAACCCCAGGAGGACACTTTTCAAAAACTAGAGCAGGATGAATAAAAAAATTGTCAATTAGTTTTGCCTCTTTTTCTATTCCTGAATTATCTGGGAACAGATCACAATTTTCTTTAATTAATTTGAAATTATTCACTATGCAATAAGTGTCTCAAGATGAATGAATGCCTCCTCAGATGGTTGCTACTGTTCACGTGACCACACCAGGCTCACTTCACAACAGTCCTCTGAAACATCTGGCACATAGATGATACACTTGCAATTATATGTGGTATAAATCTATCATCTCACAAGGATTAGTTCAGTGCTTGTTAGATAAGTACGTACTTTACTGATTTGCATACATTTACCTGAGTTATACATTAATCTCCAAGCTACTGTGTGTGCCTGTGGCCACAAAGAAGTTTTATGCTGGCATACATCATCAAAATAGTTCATAAACCAATGGGAGACCTGTAAAGTATAGAAATTGGGTAGTATCCATTTAAATAGTTTGCCAGCCTTCTGGTACCATTCACTGTGTTCTATGTTTTAGAAGCTCCCAAAACCCACCAGAGCAACAGTGTCAATAGGTAGCTAGGCCTTGCATGTTGCATATATTCAGTAAATAGAGTTTAAGAAATTTTGAATCTGTGCCCATGTGGTGCCTTCACATTATTATAATGTAAAAGGCACGATGAAGCTCTGACCTTGAATTGGGATCCATTTTCTATTTTGACTTTGTTGAGAATATCAGAGATCATGAATGCCTTGCCTAATGCAGGCAACGCGGCATTCTTAGGATGAAATCTTGCCTCCCCTTGAGGTCAATATGAATTTTTCCATTGACTTCTATGGATTTCAACCTTAATGTTTTGTATTCTAAGATAAGATATTTTACTAATTCATCTGTACCAATGAATACTAATTGACCAGCAGGCAGTAGACCACAAAGTCTATTAAGAGAAATTTTCAGATGTACCTTTGCAGTTCTGACATTAGTAATGGCTCAGGTTTGCTTGCTTTTAATGCCAATTGACATTCATGGCATGTTTGTGGTTTATCACAAGCCAAACAATTAATGGGAACTGAGGATCTGGATTAGGGATGTGGTCAAAGAGGACATGGCCAAGATGTCCCTGTGCTGTGTGGTTCCCCAGTGATGGTTTCAGTGCCTTGTGGCCTTAGCAGCTAGTGCAAGCCAGAACAGGCCTCAAGCAGTTCTAATTTAATACATGGGGACTGTGCCAGTACATAGTAGACTCAGAATTTGGAGAATGCAAACTGACCTTTACACACACATCCTCAAATGGCCAAGTAAATAGAGGACACAAATAGCAATATTTTTAAAAGTGGTCTACATAATTTCTTCCCTCTGAGTGATGCTGAATGCAGCAGTAACTTTTCTACCTAAATGTTAATTACCGCATAAAAGCACATTCTCCCCTTGATTTTTGTAGCAACATCCTTTGACCTCTAAAGATTTCTAACATGACATCTGAGTCTTGCCATGTCTCACACAAAAGTGTCCTCTGAAAATTGCCCAAACTGGTAACATTCTACCCTTTTAGCTTTGCTATAAATTGTACCACGGATTCACATTTTTCTTTTACCTCTAATGAAATTAAAATTTTTTGACTGTTGTAAATGGCTTTGATGCTAGATGCTACAGCAAGGAGCATGACATTAATGTCTAGATAGAAAGAAAACTCTGACCAATGCACTCTTATCTCCCATAGCTTTTTGACGTCAGAACATTTGGGGGATACTAACGTCTTAATCACACTATGTGTTTTTCCTTCACATACACGGGCAAAGAAATACTATTTTTCCTCTCATAACCTTATTTATCATTTACTTCAAACCATGGTCTAGCCCATGGGTTCTCAAACTTTTTATTTCTGAGGTCCACTCCAGTACACTATAAAAACTCCACAGCCCACTTGTGCCACAACAACTGGTTTTCTGCATATAAACGCCAGGGCCGGAGTTAGGGGGTAGCAAGCAAGGCAATTGCCTGGGGCCCCATACCACAGGGTCCCCCACGAATCTACATTGCTCAGGCTTCGGCTTCAGCCTCTGGTGGCAGGGATCAGGGCACTGGGTTTCAGACCCACGCAGTGGGGCTTTGGCTTTCTGCCCTGGGCCCTAGTGAGTCTAATGCTGGCCCTGCTTGGCAGACCCCCCTGAATAGGTTTCGACTGGAATTCCCAGTTGAAAAGGGACCCTGGTGAGTCCGGGTGGCACTGCCAGCTGGGCCATTAAAGGTCTGGTCGGCTGAACAGTGGGGGTCCAGGGTTAAGGCAGATTCCTAAGGATGAAGGAACACCTTGAAAAGGCAAGACTACAAAAGACATGCAGACAAACAGACAGCAGGGCCACACTACTCAGCAGGATGAAAGATATGGCTTTCAACAGAACACCTCCACAATCTCAGACCTTCCTGAAAACTAGACTATCAGGTCCTTGGCCCATATCACATTCAACAACAAATCAACCCAGTCACCTTGGAGCTTCAACTCTTTAGATCCCTTAGAGTCCACCCCATGTTTCACATCTCACTTCTAAAACCATACTCCAAGAACATATTTCCCCATTGTGCCTAATCACTATCCCCACTGGTGCAAATATATGGTCACGAAAAATACATTGTTCACAAAGTCCTCAACTAAGATCAAGTGGGGCATGTTATGGAATCTGATTTAGTGGGAAGTTTATGGCCCAGAGGAACTTACCTGGGGAGCCAGCTGAAAATGTTCATGTGCCTATCCTGAATGGGGCCTTCTGTAGGAGTCACCCTGAAAAACCTGGACTCACATCCCCAGAGGGCACCCCTAGGGGAGGGGACGATATCACAATCCACAGCTCTCAAACCCCATCCCACAGGGTTCCTGGGAGCAGCCACATGTCAACCTTTCACCCAGTAGCCTGCTGGCATTGGCTTATCAGAGACCAATGAAGCTCAGCCACAGTGTGAAGCTCTGCCCTGAGTCTGATAGGCAGAGGCCCAGAGCAGCTAACTGGCCCACTGGCCCTACTTAAGCCAGCATCAAAAACAGAAAACTGCCTGCCCATCTGGATCTCCTGGCATCCTGACCCAGTTTGACTTCTGGCATCTGACTTGTGGTTCCTAACCTCTAAGTTGGCTCCTGCCTCTGTCCCTCTGGTATCCTGACCCAGCCTGACTCCGGTTCCCAACTCCTGATTCTGATCTTCTGATATCCTGATCCAAATGACTCTTGACTCCTGTCCCATGACTGCAGACTTTGGATCTGGCTGCTCACAACCCAGCCGTGACAGCAGGATGGGTTCACTTTCCAACCCCCGGACCCATTTCTATGACTTTTTCATTTTTTATCTCCACCTCTGCCATGAAATTTACTAAAAGTTGTCATGCTAAAATCATGTCCTGAGGATTAATAATAATTTAGAGGTGCATGGGCCTGTACATTAATCTTTCCTTTAGAATGATAAGGGGATTTGTTTTTAACTGTTCTATTTAAGAAATTCATGGCCACAATAGTGAGATTTGCAAATATTGCCAATGGAAACATTTATAACACATGTAAAAATTCACCCCAGACTCTAGTGCAGCACACAATACATTCTGCACCATTTAACCCCAATGATAGACTGTGCAGGGATCACTAATAGAATGGCCAGAAAGGGACTTCTGCATGCTGCAGAGGGGATCTCGTAGGCTGCAGTTGGGAGCATGCTGATAGAGAAACTGTAGAATCAGTAATACACAGATCCTGTGATCCTAACACACTCTGCCAATAATGCATTGAGGCCAGTATTCCTGCCAGTTTGCCTGAGAAGCCGCAACAGCCATATAGAAACTACCCGAAGCTACTACTCTAAGAGTGGGAGAGGGAGTGGCTTTTGCCCCTTGCATTTCCCTCACTCTTCACCATGATGATCACTCAGGCTTCATGAGGGTGAAGTGATGATGGTGGGGAACAAAGGATGAAGAATGGAGATATGGCATGGAGAGGGGAGGAGAAGAGGAGAAAAAGTTGAATGTTAGTGGTTGTTAAAATTAAATTTACAGCCATTTTAAAACCCTCGTTCTTTTCTTTCGTGTTTGAGTAGTTTAATTCCCCTCCCCCCTTCACTTAAAATTATAGAATAATTCATTAAAATTATCAGTATAACAATAACAGGCAGGTGTTTCCTGTAAACCTGATAGCCACCATAAAATTCCTCTCTTATCCACCTAGGAGTTTATAGCATATAGAGCTTAGAGTTTATTCACCCCAGGGCACTGTTACTTTTGTAAAGGAAGAAGCATCCTGCAATTATTCTTAGGACAACGTTTATCAGTCAAATGCAGTAGATTTTATCATGATAGCCAAAGGTTAAGGTATGTCTTCATTTTTTTCTGGCAGTTGAAAGTTAATGAAAAAATAGTTTTTTGGTCTCTGATGTACTTAAAGGGCCAACATATTTCTTCTGACATCTTTAAATCCATATTCAAAAATGGCAAACCTGGAAATATGAAACCCGGAATGTCCCCACGGCTCACTGCCTCATTCTAAATGCAGGCTTGATCATATGTATTCAGAATTTCTAAGCACCAAGCTCTAGGGAGACCTGCCTTTTGCTGCATACATATGTATGGCATTATCAATACTGAGACAATAACTCCATCCAGTAATAAAGGTGAGTCAAAGGTGTAGCAAAAAACATCATGAGAATTGGTTTCTTGAGGCTGCTGAGGTGCCTTTTCTGACCTAAACTATTGTAGTAAGAAGGGTCACTTTCCTCAGTAACTGTGTTAGTAGCTTAAAAGAAACAATGCTTAGCATTCTGCTCTATCCATCTATGTGTGTTACTGCTAATACGAAACCATGGGGAAATCCTCCAGCTGTAAACTAGCAGTGGACTATGACCGGTAGTTAATATTGTCATGCTGAGAGAGACAGACAATCGAATGAAGGCTAATGAAGGTCTCCCTTCAATTAAAAGGCAAACCTAGAACAAAAGAAAAGGGGGGAAGAAATCAATTTGCGGCATTTCCCTTGCTTCTGGATCACTCACTCACTGCCATAAAAAACATTGGCAGGATTTGTTTTGTCCTTATCAACCAGATCCCATCCTTTTCACACAAAGTCGTCACAATTTGCCATGAGTATATGTACTTGTCCAATATAGCCTAAGTCCTTTTCTGATGAGACCATGGGAAGGGGAAAAAATGCATTGCTCGAAGGGGCACTTGATCACAAGTTGAAAGAATGAAGTTCTGCATTTCCAAAGGCTGTACAAAAAAGTTTGTTCTTTTTAACGTTATTTTTATACAAATAGGAAAGATGCTTGCAAGGAAAGGCTCCTCCACAAAACAGGTTGTGTGAAGGGGTTTCATCTTTTTTCCTCCAGCTACTCAGCTGTTGTTTTGCCTCAGCATGCACATGCATCAGAAAGAGCTACAATTTGTTTCTATTGGAAAAAAGGCATACTATTATAAGAAGCACTTCAGAAGGTGAGTGAGTCTATTTCCCAAGATCTAGATTAAGGAAAGTTTACAAGAAATAAGTTTTCCAAACATCATCATTTACAGCTGGAGCAACTTAGATTGATATTCAGAAGAGAATAAGTAGGATTCTTCCCTCTTTTCATTGGTTTGCTAGGGGGAAATAGCAAACCAATGAAACTCTTATTCAGGGGATTTTATCCTGTAGCTTTTTGTTTCAGTGCATTTCTCTTTCCTTGGTCCCATTCTCTTAACCTTTATAAAGGACAAGATCTTCCAGTTTTGGGGGGAAAGAAACAAAACCTGGAGTGGTGGGCAAACCAGAGCAAAAAAATTAGAACTGTTGCAAAGCTAAAGCCCAAACGAAGAATCTGACCCTTTTTGAACGTTTGGATAAATCCCCTGGCCCTTTATCCAATATTCAAAGTATTTTCTGCCCCAGTGGGTCCCCCTTTATCTTTTCTGGTATCTCAAAAAAAAAGTCCACGCCATTCCCAGTGGGTCTGGCAGCATAGGGATTAATGCACAAGCTATGTTCATTTTTAATGCACTCTCAGGTTTCCCTGCACCCAATGAAACCTGGGGCAAACTCTGCAATGGGGGAAGTCAGGAGCCCATCCAGCAGAGAATGCCAGATTTAATGAAACTTCAATAGTGTTACAGATAGTCAATGAATGAGAACATTGGTGGGGCAGGGTTGGAGGGGAACGAACAAAAAACCAAAAATATGCCTACATTCAATTAGAGTGGTAGCTGAAGATGCAGTGGTCCCTCAGCCCATGGAGACTTCCCAGACCACTGGAACCCACTCCAAAAAAGAGGAGCTAAAAGCCCCTGTACAACTGCCAAATTTCTCCAGTTCTGATTTATGTAACTAGAGAGGGCATTGCAACAGATCCCGGCTCCCCTTCCCCTGGGTGAAGGTGGGGTAGGGGAGGTCATTCTCTCATCTTTGCCTCTTTCAGTCATATTGACCTTCATATCATAAAATAGTGGAAGAACAGGAAGGAAAATGGCCTAGGTAGGAAAACAGGGAGACTCTGAATAGGCAGGGGCGGCTCTAGACATTTTGCTGCCCCAAGCACAGCAGGCAGGCTGCCTTTGGCGGCTTGCCTGAGGGAGGTCCCCGGTCCCACAAATTCAGCTGCAGCCTGCCGGAGGTCCACCAAAGCTGCAGGACCAGCGGACCCTTTGCAGGCAGGCTGCCAAAGGCAGCCTGCCTGCCACCCTCAGGGCAATCGGCAGAGCACCCCTTGTGGCTTGCCGCCCCAAGCACGCACTTGTGGTGCTAGTGCCTGGAGCCGCCCCTGTGAATAGGGATAGTAAAGATTGGATATGGGGGAAAGGGGCAAGAGGATTTTAAGTGAGAGTGATTGAGGAGGGATAGAGAAAGAGAAAAAGCTTTGTTCTGCTTATTCCCCACTCCAAAACTTTTCCCCACCAAAATAATAAATAATTCCTTGCAACCTCCCCAGTTAATTCTAGCCCTGGTTAATTTGCCCACCCCTAGGCAGACCCCTCAATATATTGCCCTGTACCCCATGACAACCCACACACAATTAATTGCTATCTGACACACACAACCCCTACCCAATGACTTCATCTCCTATACCCATTATAGACCTCAATACCAATTTCTGTTACAAACCTTTAGAGAGCTTATAATTTACTGACACTAAAACTTATTTTTAAAAAATTGGTATCCAAAGCCTCAGCCCAAGAGAACATTCTCTAAAACAATTTTAGAAGAAAATGGGTTTGAATGTTCCTTTGGTCTAGAAATACATGCTGTGTAATTTTCCTTTATGACAGGTTATAATGGATCATGCGTAATGTGTTTCCTTGTTAATTCCACACACTTTTGTGACATGAACTTAGAAACTAAACTGTTCATGTGCAGAGAAAAGTATAATGAAATAAAGAGAGCCCACTACATCACCATGTTGCCTGTAAGCAGTGGCACAATGACAAGGGGGCAGGTAGCCCAGCTCCTATCCATTTGGCTCTGAGCGGAGACCAAGCAGCTTCTGCCTCCTTTCCCATCCATGCCTAAGACAGCAGTGTGGGCAGCCTCATGGGTGCAGAGCACAGCCCTCACAGGAGGTCATAGGCTGGGGTACCTGTATTCCCACCCTGTGGCGGAGCTGCTAGCGGAGTCCTGGTGCTGCAGGATGGGAGGGAACTCGAGGCCCTGGCACTTCCCCAATTGTTCATTGCCCCCACACATGCACCTTACTGGACAGGGATCATCTTCCTGGGCCCTCTCCTTATGAAAATTCTGGTTGGGCCCCTGCCTGTAAGTATATAAAGGCCTGACATTCAAAGGTATTTAGGCACCTAAAAATGTAGACAGGTGACTAGTGGGATTCTCAAAAGTGCTGAAGCAGCTTAGGTACCTCACTACCATTGAAGTAAATAAGAGTTAAGGGCCTAACCCTAACCTGCTTAGGCACTTCTTGAAAAATCCCATTAGGTACCTATCTGGCTCTTAGGCTCCTAAATACCTATCTAGTCCTAAATCTGTAACCTGGCAATGACTTCATAAAATAGGCCAAATCTGCAACTCTTACTAGCTGCACTTATGCTAACAGTCCTTATTCACAGAAGTATTCTTATTGAAGTCAAAGGGACTCTGTGTGAGAGTCAGGATTACTCATATGAGTAAGAATTACAAGATTAAGCCCTAGTTTAGTAGCCTTGTTCCTTGGCACAGAAAAATAGAAATCAAGCACTTTTTCTGAAGTATCACCATAATTAGAGTCAGAATGCAGCCTACCTGAAGAGAAATGATGGATACGTAACTCATGCCTGTTATGATCACCCAAAATACCTTTTCTCCCTTCTGTTTTCTCTAAAGCTTAAGCATTGCTGCAGATTGATATGACTTTCCTTATTACCAAAACACGCTTCAAAGCAATGTCAGATTGTTGTGGAGAAACTGATTTACAAGCTACCAGCAGAGCACTGGTGTAAACAAGATAATAGGCATTTGTACTCAACAGGTCAATTAGTATTCAGTTATTCTGAATAATGACTGACTCTTGTACTTGGAAATTTTAAAAAGACCATGCTGCTTAAAGTAAATGTCCTTCCCATTTCTGCTCCGTTCAGTATTCAAGAGGCTTGAACTATTTTAGAAGCACTACACTGTGAAATATATTAGAAAATATCAGAGTTTCCGTGAAAACTGTTGGCATTCAATACTAATAAAAATTTTCATCTTGTTAAAAAAGAATGTTTGTAACATGTAAGAGTCTAATGCAAATCAACATCTAATATTAATAATCAAAATATTTTAATATTCAAATCTTGGGTATTTAAATTAAATGTAAAAGCAGCAGAGAATCCTGTGGCACCTTATAGACTAACAGACGTTTTGGAGCGTGAGCTTTCATGGGTGAATACCCACTTCGTCAGACGCAGGTAGCAGGAATTTCCACTAGGATAAGAGTTGGATCTTGGGCCAGAGTGAGTAGATTGGGGCAAAGAGCTTGTGGAAGAGAGACTGGGAAATGATGCAGGGAGACAGAACTGCCTGGGCAAGGAGATTGGAACTAGGATCCTACAAGATTTGGGGTTGGGGACATTGGGACCATCTGGGCAAGGAAACTAGGACAAGGATCTGGGGGATGAGGGAAAGACTAAGATTGGATATGGGACCCCAGAGGATAAGACTGGGACTGACTGGACAAGGAACCTGGGGACAAAAAGCCTGGGAGGGGGAACAAGGATGAGGAATCTGGGTAGGAGAAAGACTTGGACCCTAACCCTAACCCAGAGCCTCATTAAATGCGAGCATTATACAGTATCAGTAAAGCAGCTGTTGAATGGATTGGCCCATTCAAACAAAATGTGTTTTAATACAAACATCTACAAAGTCAGTTACCTCTATGAACAAAGAATGCATGCCATGCCTACAGAATGGGGACTTTCTCCTGGAAAGCAGTGACTCTGAAAAGGATTTGAGGTCATAGTGGAGAAACAATTCATCATGAGCTTCAGTGTGATGCTGCGGAACAAAGGGCTCATGCAACCTTTGAGTTTATAAACTGGTGAGGAGGAGTAGGGTAGTGATTTGTGTATGACATTGATGAGACCAATACTAGAATACTGTCCACGGTACTGTGTACAGTTCACTTTTAAAAGGGTGTTGAAAAAGTGGAGAGGGTGAAGAAAGAAGACACAAGAAGTCATTCCAGGACTAGAGAAAATGCCTTACAGTGAGATTTAAAGAACTCAATCTGTTCAGTTTATCAAAAGAAGACCAAGAGGTGACTTGATTACAACGCATACATACCTTCATGGAGAGAAAATACTGGGTACTAAAGGGCTTTTTAATGTAGTAGAGGAAGTCATAACAAGAACAAATAGATGGAGGTTGAAGACAGACAAATTTAAATTAGATATAAGGCACAACATTATAACTGAGGGTGACTAACCACTGAAGCAAATCATCAAGAGAAGTGATGGAGTGTCCATTTCTTGAGGTCTTTAGATCAAGACTGGCTGCCTTTCTGGAAGATAAGATTTAGTCAAATACAAGTTATTGGGCTCACTACAGAAGTTACTGGGTAAAATGTATTGGCCCACAACATACACGAGGTCATACCTGATGATTTAACGGTCCCTTCTGGCCTTAAAGTCTATCTGTGCAAAGGCAGTTGAGTGCTGCCCTGGAGAACTGCGTTCTCTCCCTGCCTCTGCCACAGAGTTCCTGTATGATGCTCGACAGGTCACTTTAACCAAACTTTTCACAGGTGCCACTATTTTGTTCGTTCCTCATTTCCTGGGTGCTCATCTTGAGATCCATGGGACTGATGGGCAGAAGTTCTGAGCGCTCACAGCTGCAGCTGAAGTCATTAGGAGCTGTGCTTGGAGCATAAAAAGTGCTATCTAATGCTAAGTACTGGAGGTATTTCAAATTGGGCATCCAAAACTAAGGTCAAAAGCGTCCATTAATCTCTCTGTTCTCCATCAGTAAAATGAGGATAATAGCAAACACACTCCATTTCTCAGAGGTTTTGTGAAGATAAACTTATTAATATGCATGAAGCACCCAGATATTCTAATGCTAAGTGCCATAGGAAAGCCCATAAGGAAATTAAGAATTCTATATTCAGAGCAGGGTTTGAATAATATGTAATTTTGGGTCAAACTTGACCTACCAGTGGTTATTCAATATTCTTGAGCCAATAAAATTTGTTTACAAATTGGCTGAAAGATATTGACTCCATATCTATGGGGCTATGGTGAAATTCGGTAAGAAATCATCCGCCCAGAAGAGTTTTATCTTCATATAGTGTGTGTATGTATCCTATCCTATATGCACACTTTAAGTTCATTGATTTTTCTCAGATCTTACATAAATGTTAATTTGTTAAAAATTTGATTTAATCTGGTACTTAAAGTGTGCAGGGAGGCGGAATCCTTGATTGCTGCAGCTGAATCAAAATATCGAAAGCCTGCACCCAATGTTTTCTGAAATTTATTTCAAAGCCACTTTAGTGTCTCTTTCCCTTTCCTCTTCAACTAGGTTTCATTATCACCATTGTGGCAGGAAGCTGGATTATTAAATGGTGAATTTGTAGGTACATTAAACAATTACTTTTTCTTCCAAATAGATTCTAATTCTATATTTATATATAATATATTGCTTATATTTTAGCAACTTTTTTTCTCTTTTTTTTTTCCTAAGATGCAAATCAGAACATATAGTACTCTGTCCTGGACCAGGTCTCCAAAGCTACCCCATCTATTACTAGCTTCTGCCCACAGCATCAGATTATGTGGTCCTGGACAGGTTTCGAGTTCCTCTCCACATCTGATTATGCTCTCCTTCTCACTTTGCAGAGGGGACAATTAAGTACAGTCCTGGACTTTTTAACTTTACTGTTTAAGGCACTGACTCTCTTCTAAAGTATCTGGCCTTTACTGGTATCATAGCTTTTCATGGCTCAACTGCCCTATCTGCAGAGCACTTTGGCTTGCAGTGTTCATGTGAAGTGGGTATGACTGGCAATAAATACAGCTTTAGAACCTTTCTGTAAACAGCATTGCATCTCTTCCCACATCATGGCACGCTCTTAAAGGAGACCATGTGTGCACAGCAGAGCTGAGTTCACTCAGCGTTTCCTTCCTTTGTTAATTTACGTCTGTTCTATAAAAGTATTTTAACCTCATTTGCTGTGGTTAATTATGTGTGTTTGTTAATAACGAACACCCCAGGATTCTTTCCAAGCACCACAGAAAATGTGATGTCTGTGGAGGGGCTATTTAAGATTTCAGAAGAAGAATTTTCTCCCACCCCTTCACTCCCCAGGAATACAAAATCTTGAGACGATGACATGCATGTCCTAGTTACACAGTTCTACAGCACACAGCTTTGAACACATAAAAACAATGTCTACATAGTGATGTATCTGAAAAGTGCAAAAGAAAATGAGATTTACCAACCATCTGGGTACCGCAGAAACTTCCCTACTCTCCTCCTCCCGCTTCTCCTATGCTCAAGCAATGCATATTCTGGTTGATCAATTAAAACAGCCCATAATCAGTGACATACACTCCTTTGGTCTTTGTTAAAGTACAACAAACTAAGGCAATACCGCCAGCTGATCCCAATCAAATTGCAACCTGCTCTCTTCTGCTGTGGCTTTTGTCATTATTCCTTCCATCCTTCCTTTCCTTTTTCCCCTCACATCAGGTGTCTTGTGCTTTATCAGCTCTTACAGGCGTAAACTGCAAGATGACAGGAATGCAAGGTTTCAAAATCAAATATTAAAGACTTTATGTAAGAGACTCTGTAATGCATGACCATTTTCCCTAGCAACAGCTTATATGCCCCTTTTACCTATCTTCCATTACTCAGCCTTCCAAAAGATTTTTGCTGGATACTGTAATGTTTCCCCCTTTTTCCCCTCGTATTTTTTTTTAAGCTTAAAATAGCTTGCAACTGCCCTTTAAGTCACTTTTCTTCTTCACCCAGCTGCAAAATGGCATTGGGCTGCAGAGGGAGAGATAGGAAACAAAATGAAAGATCTAGTAATAAGTGCCCACCGTTTCCTGACAATCATAATTTTTACTTTCATAGTGGATTCAATTCAACAGCTGAAAGTGAAATCTGAGAGGACTAAGTAAGTTCTTTATTAAACGCTCCAGTGAGACTTAACCACATTAGGCAGCATCCTAGTACAGGCACAGTGGGCTTATCTAATATATGTAACAGGCAACACAAAAACACGGGGAAATAATGAATCTCTAGTGTCCCTTCTTGCCTCTTAGATTGTTATAGCCTTGATGTGATGATAAAACTTGTGCGTGAATTAAATACATAATCTTATTATAAGAAATAACATCTGGTTTGCCTTATTCACAGGCCCCAGAGGGTTAATTTGTTTGCTTTTGTTCTGAAATGGAAGACAGACCTGCCTTTGAAGAGGCAGCTGAAAAATTATCTTAGATAGCTACAGAATTAACAGCACTGAGTAATCACAGAAAAATCCATGCTTCTGATACCTCAGTGTGCATAGATATCTCTATCTGCCAACAATGACAGGCTGTAAAGGGACTTGACTTGAGACCTACCTCTAAGAGCACAAGTCTTAGGCCACGTCTAGACGACGCGCCGTATCGGCGCGTTAAAATCGATTGCTCGGGGATCGATATATCGTGTCTCATCTAGACACGATATATCGATCCCACAGCGCGCTTAGATCGATTCCGGAACTCCACCAAGACGAACGGACTTCCGGATTCGACATGGCAAGCCGCGGACATCGATCCCGCATGGTGAAGATGGGTGAGTAAATCGATTTTAGATATTCGATTTCAGCTACGCTATTCTCGTAGCTGAAATTGCGTATCTAAAATCGATTTTATCTCGTCGTGTAGACCTGGCCTTAGTATAGTTCCTTCATATATATCAGGTTTTACTCGAGTCCTTGTCATGTTACATTGTGTACATAACCCCAGGATAGTAAAGACGGCCACTTCAATGGAGGATCTTTAACAAAAATATTTCCAAAGGTGCAAATTCTTGTCTATTGCTAAAGCAAAGAGATCCACTACAAACAAAAATTTGAATTCCAAAGACATGGCTGCAAGTTCTGTGATACCAATACTGATGTTATAGAACTAGATACAGGGAGCAAAGAAGACTAACTCTCATACCGTCTGGAGTAGCTCACAACTATCTCAGGGCAGACTGTCAGAAAACAAGGACAGACACCCCAAACTGGTGGTGTATTGTGTAATTAGATTTCACCAAGCCACTAACAAATGTGAACTCTTGGATCACTATACCCTTACCATGGAGTCACAGCAAGTCCCCTAGACTCTCCAGCCTATCTTGCCACCCAAACAAATTGAACTTTGTGATAAAAAGTCACTTAAATTCATACCACATCAGGTTTCTATAGTCCCAGGAGACCAGTCACTTACCCCAGATTAGTTGGTACTCCAGATCTTACCCAAAAACAACACTGGCAGCCAATTCTATAATAAACTAATTATAGTTTTATTAGCTAAGAAAGAGAATGAGTGTTGTTGAGAGGTTAAAGCAGTTAAAATATAATAAGAGGCGAGTCACAGTTTGTAAGTCCATATGGTGGCCATGATGTAATAAACTTCCAGTTTCTCAAAAGTCTTTCAGGGTACCCAGATTGTTTCTGGGGATCTCTGCTTTACAGCTGGTACATTTCTCTGTAAGCATCCCAACAGTTCAGAGATAAAAGATCTTTCTTTGAATTCATATTTATAGTATCTTCACACAGAAAGCAAGCTGACAGTGTCCTTACTCCCATGAGCTTTTCCTTTTATGATGATAGGTGAGGAATGCACATTGAGTTTCTGACCTCAGGTCATCACACACAATGGCTATTTGCTTTGGAATTAGCACCTTTGCTGATAAAGTCCTTCATTAGAATTCCCAAAGGCTTCTTTGATGTCTGATGAGTTATTTAGTTACAGGAGTATTTACAATGCAAATGTTTGCTAGTACTTTATAACAGTGTCGGAGCCCAATGGCCACGGACCTAAGATGGCGTCTGTATGGCCAATTGTCGGCCATCTTGGGATCACACTGGTACTGTATGCAGCACCGTAGTGCTGTGTGCAACCCTAGAGGGCAGTGTGCAGATTCCCGCTCTTTTTGCCTGGTCACCTAGAGGTTAGGCTAGGGCCATGTGCAGTCTCCTGCTCTTCTGCCCAGCAACCCAGGGGTCAGGTTAGTACCATGTGCGTACCACCTAAGTGCCTTGTGCAAAGGGGCCCAATCTGACCAATCGTAATACAGTTCAAAGGGTCAGATTAGGGTTGTGTGCAAACTTGTGCTAGTGTGCTGTGTGCAGCTTCTAGCAGCTTCCAGTGTGTTGTGTGAAAACTCTGCCCACGTAGGGGACAACAGCTCGGAACCTGGAGGGCGGGAAAGCTAGGGACCAATCAAATCTCGCCAGGTGTAAAACAGTCCCTGGAATAAAACTATGCCTCAAGCCAGGGTCTGTTGGGAGTGTCCGTTAACTGACTGAAGGACCTGATCAACCCTTCAGTTGGGGGCTCCCCAGGTTATAGCCGGCTCGGGACGTGTGTTTTATTCAGTTCTTGGGACTTGCTGCTGTCATAAATGGATAGGTAGGTAAGGGTTAAGTTTCTTTTACCTGAAAAGGGTAACCGAACACCTGACCAGAGGACCAATCAGAGAACTGGATTGTTTAAAGTCAGGGGCGGGAATTTGTATACTCGGGGTCTTTGTTGTTTTCTTAGCTATGAGGAAACAAGTCTTCTTCTAATTCTCTCCTAAT